>NW_026526721.1:22578754-22853754 GCF_024362965.1 Panthera pardus
TCCCAACCCACTCACTCTCTGCCTCTGTGTCTCTCTCAAAAATAAATATTTTAAAAATTCCAATTTTTCTTTTCTATTATCCTAACTGATTCAAATTGCCTTTGTTTCATGTCTTAAAGCTTGATAAAATTTTGTAAACTGGACCCTAGTACTTAATCTATTGCTAGTCTCCATGACCCATGTGTTTCTTTAGGGAAAACTAAAATCTAATTTTCTTATTCATCACCTTCTGTGTTCTCATAACCCATAAAAATTCACCCAGTGCAAGTTTTTTTTTCTCTTGCATCCATTATTTCTCATATTTATTAATCTAGTTATACAATTACTTAAAATTGTTCAACAGAGTCTTATTTACTCATTGATTCATTGATGCATTTATTCATTCAGGTAACAAGTAGTCTTTTTGAAGTTATCAATATGAGGATGAATAAAACCCATCCTCTTCACTAGCAGCAAAGAAAAATTATCAAAATCTTAGGACTCTTTAATGCCCATAGTTATTATTTGAAAATATTTCAAACTTATACTGATGGTTTTAAATAAATTTCAGAGTACTCACCTAAACATAAGTTAATCATAAATTGTTAATATTATTGATAATTAATCAGAAAATAAGTTATCTCAACAACAAGAATTCAATTTTACATTTTTTTTATTTTAAGACCTTTTTCAAAATTATCTTTTCCTTTCTATGGCCATTGAGATACAACCTTCCAGACTCCAAATAGCTTAAGAAGGTCAATTAAGACTCAGAAACATATGCTAGAGCAGTGTTGCTAGTCCCTAAAGTAACTTCTTCACAATTGATTTTAAGCAACCAATTTTCTTTAGCCCTTCTTAGCTCAGGAAATTTATTTAATGTGAACACTAAGTGATAGTTATGATCCCATAGCTATCATCAAATTAGGAAGAAAACAGTGAAAAACTCATGGAAGCATGTAAAAAACTATTTATTAAATTATATGGAGTTACATTGACTCTACAAAATAAATGTAAAATATTCTGTACATAAGGTAACTTCTTTCATTTTTCCAAACACATTATGAGATTAATAAGCTTGTCTTTATTCTCCAAATACATGGTTTAATCCTACTGACTTACTGTTAGAGACATTAATTTTCCCAAAGAATCCACAGAGACATATAATTCTGCTTTTAGCACTCTAGTTCTGTTCTAATAAATTCTGTCTTCTTAATGAGTAACTGAAGAAAGCCATGTGCTCTATCTACTATATGATAACATAGAATAGTATGTGTTTCCTCATCTACATTAAGTTACACATTCTCTACATTAGGATATGATTTGTCTTGTCCTCATCCCCATGAAATGCAGCTTCAATAATTATATTCAGTGTTTGCTAGAAATCAACACTCGATCTTGTTGTTTCTAGATTATAAAACATCTAGTCCCATGCACATGGGGAGTTGAAAAATAATGTCTAACGAGCAGTCAAGTGAAAAATCCTTATGATGTTGCTTACTTCCTAAATTCCACTATTTGGTTTCCATAGAGGTTATCCAATTAAAGCATGCACTGAATATAGATATATAATTTTTCAAGTTATTCAACTGCAGTTTAGTCCACTGTGAAATGCATGGAGTTTGACAAACAAATAGATGAAGTGGCTTGGAATCATACAAAGAGAACAGATGATTAAAAACCTTTCTGAAATCGTTACTATTTCAATACAAGTGCAAATATCAAGGCAAATACTGCTACAAATATCTAGCCACCAAATCTTGAACATGCAAGTTTTTAAATGTGAAGAAGTAATCTGTTGAGAAAGAAAGTGTGGAGAAAACTGTTCCTTCCTAAAATCTGCTATTGTTTGGCTATAGTAACATAATCTACATTGAATTATGGAATTTCCTACTGGACCTGTAAAGCTTGAAATTTATAGGATGGAGAAGGAAGAGGAGGAAGGAAAAAAAAAAGTAGAAATCTGGAAGTTATTTCAATGTGTGGGAGTAGAAAGCATACCATAAATGATATGGAAAAGAGAAAGTAGATCAGAATGGCTGTACTTTGGAGGCACAGAGTTGGCTAACTGAAGTGAGATGGGACAGTGTCTGAGGGGCTGATATAATCTCCATAGGCAGATTCTAATTCAACCCTTAGTGCTGCGGAACTCTTCAGATTATAAAGTCTTATGTTCTGATATCTGTTCCCCATGCCCATCAAGTTACCCACATTCTGTAAGGTTCAGTTTGGCCATTAAAAAGTAATAGAAAGTATTACTTTATTTTTTGGTCCAGTTGACACACAATGTTATATGCATCTCAGGCGTTCAATCAACATAGTGATTCAACAAGTTTATACATTATGCTATGCTTACTGCAGGTATAGCTACCATCTTCCCAGACACATCACGTCTCTATTACAATATCATTGCCTATTCCTTATGGTGTGTCTTTTAGACCAGTGACTTAGTCATTCCATAACTGTGTTTCCCCCTTCCCTTCACTTTACTAGTGATATATATACATATATATATATATGAAATGTATAAATAAACAAATAAATAAAAATAGATATTCAAGTGTGAGAAATGCCATCCCTGAAACACAAAGGGATGGAGAGGAATTACTTTTATAAATCTTGCCATAGGAGCCTAAAATTCTGTTGCTAAAACAGTGTTCCATCCTAAAGCACTAGTAAGTCTGATAACACAGTCATTGATTATCAGTCAATGGTAGCTATGTTTTAATTATGCAACCAATTACTTTCATTATGATATTTAAAAACAAACCCTCTCGCACTTTTTCAAAGTTAGAAAGGGCTGGGGATTGGAAAGAGGAGGGGTATGGCAAGACAGAAGTAAGATGGAATTGAGAAGGGACTGAAACCTTCTTTTCCTGGTAGGATAAAAAATGATATTTAGTAAATAGCAGAAACAGGGCTTTGCTACTATTAGTTTTGGAGGGGGAGAGAAGGGAAAAAGAATTGAAGGTACAAATTTATTGAAAATCAAATTTGTCTGTGTTCCAATTTTAATCTGCTCTAGGGAACATTTTTGGTTTCAATAATGATCGGGGACACAACTGGCAATATAAAGAGTGGGGGCAAGGATACTAAACATTCTGTAATGGGAGGTAGATATCTGGATGGCCCACTATTCTACTACTCAAAATGCCAATACTGTGTCCTTTGAGATACACAGGATTCATGACAGGTAACCACTGTTATGAACTGAATTGTGTTCCCCCCACAAATTTATATGTTAAATCCCTAACCTCCAATGTGACTTTGTTAGGAGATGTAGCTTTGAAAGTTTTTTTAACGGTAATTCATTTTTAGGAGACAGAGAGAGACAGAGTGTGAGTGGGGAGGGGCACAGAGAGAGTGAGATACAGAATCTGAAGCAGGCTCCAGACTCTGAGCTGTCAGAACAGAGCCCGACACGGGGCTCGAACTTGTGGACTGCGAGATGATGACCTGAGCCAAACCGACTTGGATTGGACACTTAACCAACTTGGACACTTAACCGACTGAGCCACCCAGGCGCCCCTGCAATATCCAACTCTTCAGAAAGGATATGTCAAACTTCACCTTTAGGTAAAAATTACATTTATAGAAAATATGTTAGACATATTTTTATAACTCCTTATTGCATCTCAATGTTCACCATGGAATTTTATTGGGATTACCTACAAATTCTTATCATCCACCTGTATTTTATGCCATAAATTCTTCTGGGTCCAATTGCGGGCCACAATCTGCATGTGAGGTCTATTCTCCCAGTCCCATTCATGAATTCTGTTCAGGCCTATGACCCACAGAGACTCTTTCCCTTCCAAAGAGTTTCCAGATGGTCAAATAAGAATGGCCATGAAACCTGGCTTGAGTAGCATGAAACAATCAAATTCATAGAAAGACTGGTGAGCCATTCAGAGCTATTTTAGGGTAGAGGCATGAAGCCTTCATAGACAATTAGCCACAAAACACCCACAGCTGCTCATCATTCCCAGCATGAAACCTGCAACAAAGAGGGGTCCTGGCTATTAATCTTAAATTTAAAGGCTGATGTCTAAAATTAATTATTTAAATATGTTTTTCAAAATCAAACTTCTTTTTTACCTAACCTTTAAAACTTAGATATTTGAATTAAAAAGACTATTAAATTTAGAAAATTATGAATTTGTGGGAAAATAGTTAAGATTCATCAATATACTATTAAGGAGCAATTACTTAAAAGACTATAATAAGCTAGGGAAGTATTAAAATAAGCGTCCAGTTAGCATAAACATAAAATTGAGACTGCATTATAGGGATCATCATAAATGTTAATAAATAAACTTCACAAAATTTAATTTAAAATTGTGTTTCACTTTTAACATATTCCACAGCAGACACAAATAATGAATGGTACTTATGGCAAAGTTGTTAAGCGAAGTCACTTTTAGTGGCCTTTGGTATAATTTTCAGCCAAAGGCAAAGTCACTGGTCTACTTTCTTTACCATTCTGCCACCAGAAGATGTTTTTTATCTCCTACACATCTAAGTCCCGTGACAGGTCTTAGCTGTCCAAGATCCCATTTTAGCTAGTGTTATTAAACTTGAAAAAAAAAAAACAAACCTTCTTCCTCAAGCTCAATGTGGCCATACTTTGTTAAATGTTGATTAGGGTTAATTTGTTTTTTAATGAAATGATTAATACCAAACAATTAAGGTATTATTTAAGGCATTAATAACTTAATTCATAAAAATAAAGAAAATAAAGTAAGTATTTTGATACAATAGCTAAATAATTACCTACAATAACTAAAATTCAGAACAGGGGCTTAGCTTGAAGTTACTAATATCAAGCAGAATGGAAAATGAAAATATCCTGCTAAACTTGTCAGAAAAACAAGGGGAAAATGTTACTTCATTCTCAAATGTTGCAAAGTTTAAAAATCACAAGATTTATACCATGTCATTATTCTGATGATCAATGATGCGATTTTACCCAAGAAAAGGCAAGTATTTCACAATTTACAATGATGAATTTCAGCAATGGACAATTAGCAGTTGAATTCCTCTGAGAACTGTTTATCATTGTTACTTAATGTGCATTCTCACCCAATATGTCAATGAATCGAATGCAAATTTAATGCAATTTGAAAACATCTTACAAACGATAATAAAAAAGGTACTTACACTTCTATATTTTACAATGTATTCCAAAATAGGAGCCCCTCCATCATCTTGTTTGGTGATACTGAGTTTAAAGCTCTTCCCACTGCTTGGCTGCCCATGTATGGATGGAGGACTTGGTTCACCTAAATAAGCAATACAACATCCTTGATTTTTACACACATCTCAGAAACCTAGAGAAACTGAATTTCAATAAAGAGAACACTGTCATGTAAAAAAATGATTTTAACCTGAATTTACCATTTTTCACTTGCCCTTTGTTGTAATAAAACCCTGATCCTTTCTCCCCACCCAAGAAACAGCAACATTCACAAATCTAGAAGTGACATGACAAAATCATGATACCTGAGAACCAAAATATTATTTATATTGATGTGCAAATGTTCTGAGGATAGTATTGCATTATACAAGCATAAGCTTTATTTCTCATGTTATTAACAGTGCACAATACTATTTATTAATGTAATTTTGGCAACTATTTTGTATATATGTATTACTACAAACATATGAAGTTATCAAACTATATAGGATATATACTTACCAGGAAAGATAATAGTTTAGCTATTATTTATCTGCTTTAATGAGTATTTTTTTAACGAGATACAGATTTGAATACAGAAATTTTATAGTATCCAATCAATAGACATGTGTTCCATCCAATATACACATTTTTTCTTCTGACTTCACGAATATACTTGCCTTTCATGTTTCTTCCCATGGAGGTGGTCTTATAACAAAGATGCTTGTATGTTTAATATGAACAGGATCTACTGAAATATAAGAGTTTTCTATACGAAGGATGCCATCACTGCTTGGCAATTTGGAATGGGAACTCCTTGCTACGTGTCACTTATGTGATGTCCTTCGGCAACACTGGCATCCTCTTCCCCTATTTCTTCCAATTCCTTATAGATATGAATATAGTAATACGGAGGAACTTTCACAGGGTATGCTTTCGTTTTCAAGGTTACACAAACTTGTAGTATTGGTCTAGTCAGAGGAATGTCAAGACAAACTAAGCAGAATACAGTGAAGATGATTTAATGCCTCCAAACATGGAGAATCTAGTTTTATTCTCAGCAGGTTATCTTTTTTTGATATGGTGTTTATAACCTTATGTAGTGAGTAGTTCATTTGAGTAAAGTCATATCGTTAAGGAAATATGCCAGTTGGGTGTGCTGACATGCAAGTAAATGGTAAATAAATGATAAGTAAATGATAAAATAGTCTTTACTAGGGTCATATAGAAACAAAGCAAATAGATGAATTTTGGAGTGATTCTTCATTAAAATAAATTAAATTAGTGTGCATATATTATGACATGACATGATTTCTATTCAATGTATTTTCATTAAAGGAATTAAAATGTCTGTAAAAAGCAGTACAATAATTTCTTTAAAAGACTTAATAAGAGATTATGGGAAAACCTAAATATTATAAAATGGATTTTATACTTGGTTGGTTTAGTATAATTTCTAAATTGAATTTTAGAACATTTGTGTTGTACAGTATAAACTTAATAATATTGTATCATATTATTTTAATAACAGCATTTTGAGATAATAATTATACAGCAGAAACTGCATTTTCAGTTAACATATGTATTTAAAATATTTATGTCTATATATAACCTTTACAATATACTAAATTTGTGGGGCGCCTGGGTAGCTCAGTCGATTAAGGATCTGACTTGGGTTCAGGTCATGATCTCGTAATTCCTGATTTCAAGCCCCATGATGGGCTCTGTGCTGACAGTTCAGAGCCTGGAGCCTGCTTCTGATTCTGTGTCTCCCTCTCTCTCTGCCCCTGCCGTTCTCACGAGCGCGCTCTCTCTCTCTCTCTCAAAAATAATAAATAAACATTTAAAAAATTTAAAAAACCCAATATACTAAATTTGTGATTCCATTACAGTTGCTACTTCCTTTGAAAGGAAAATAAAGTTCAGAACAAATGTAATGTCTATCAGAAAGGAATTGATTAAAATAATGGTTTCTATCAGCAATTACAGTGGAATGTTTATGCAAAAGTAATAATATAAATAACAATCAAGAAGTAATAATGGATAATTATGACACATTAAGTACTTTGTATATAATATCATCTTTTTTATTTTTTATTTTTTGAATTTTTGAAAGAGAGAGAGACAGAGTGCAAGTGGGGAAGGGGGAGGAGCAGAGAGAGAGGGAGACACAGAATCCGAAGCAGGCTTCGGGCTTTGCACAGAATCTATGCAAGGCTCGAACTCACAAGCTGTGAGATCACGACCTGAGCTGAAGTCGGTTGCCCAACTGACTGAGCCACCCAGGTGCCCCGCATATATCATCTTATTTAAACTTCAAAAAAATCTTGAGAAGCAGATAAAATACATGGGTATTATCAAATAAAACTAAGACCTGACCCTTAAAGTCTCAATGTCTAGGACAGAGGTCTGCAAGTCAACAGCAGGACATTAAGAGATTAGAAGCATCATAATTTTTAAAGAAGAGATAAAAAAAATAAAAAAAGAGTAAAAGAGTAGAGTTTTATGGGTGAAACAACAAGGACGGTGTTCTATGAGTGAAGGGTAGTGTGCCTAATTAAAAGAGGAGAAAACATTGGAGAGGTTAGCCAAGGTCTCACTGGTCCTGCCTTGTTTGGGGATTGATGTGCGGTGACCTGGAGAGAGGAATCAAGAGAGAATGCACAGTACTTTGGAAAGAGAAAACAGTATGACCAAACTCAAGTTCCATCTACTGATGCAGATGGCACTGTGGCCACAGAGGAAGGAGGTATGAGGAGGTCAGGCAGGCAGATGTGTGTGTGGACAGAAGGTGCAAAGGTGAAGGTTGGTGTTAAGGATTATAGGTAGAGAAGGGATAGATCTGTTTATATTTGCGTAAAGTCACTCCAGAATTATTTTGGTTTGAAAATATGATTGTGAGTCAAGATGTATCAGTAGTCATTCTTGGGAGAAAATAATAAGGGGCTGAAAAAAGACATAGGCATCAGACGTGGAGAAAAGAGAAGACATCTGACAGATTTTATGAGAACCAAGAGTTGGTCACAAATAAGGGCAAGATAATTTATTGTGGCCAATTTGACTGTCCTAGTAGGTGTATATAACAAGCAGGGTGATGCATGGATTTTATAACAGTGTTTGTTGAGTCACAGTCAAATTTTCTCACATTTTCAAATAATTTATTCAACATAAAGGAAACAGAAGTCTCTTCAAATTTACCTTAACTTTGTATAATTCAACTGATTTACAACACCCCAAAACAGGATAATAGCAGGAACAAGGCTACAATAGCTAGTCTTCTGTAGTCACCATGGTAATGGACTTATTTAGTGGCGCCTTTTTCTCACAGTTAGGGCCTATATAATTTATGGGATAAAGGCAATGGTCATGTCTCATCAAAAGAATAGAATATTGGACATGTTACATAGTCACTGTTTTTGCTTTCTCACAGACTATAGACTAAACCTTATAATCTAATTAATCAGACAGCAAATGAATAGGACACGTTGCTGATGGGGACAATTTCCCAAGAGTAGTTTCGCTGTGTTTATTGTAGTACACCTTTTCTTTTTTGCCTTGTTCCAGAGCAAAGTTATTTTTATAAATCTTAGATGCCACCATTTTCAGAAACCACTTCAACAAAGACATAATTCACTCCCCCAGAGTATTGAAACACCTCCATGAATTTTAAAATCCCTTAAATTTGCAAGTGAAGAGAAAGGCAACAGAGAGCAAAACAGATGATTACTTACGAACTGGTAATGTCTGGAAGATTTCTACTTTACTGTAGTCTCCTTGCCCTTTTCCATTTACTGCTGCAACCCTGACTTCATAAGTTGTATTTGGTTCCAGGTTGCTCAAAACAACCATTGCTAGAGGAGGAAAAAAAAACAAACAATACAAATATATATGGATGTAAATATGTACATGTACATATATATATGCTTATGCTTAATAATTTTTAGTAAGTAAATGAATACTTTCATCGTAAATCTTTCCAAAAAATACTTGAAAAAATAGGAAATACAAATAAGAAATGATTTGTGAATAGTCCCCTTCTTCATCTCTATTTGAGCTTTCTCTTATGATACTTACACTCAACAATATATTCAAGAAATAAGAATGATATAAATAAAACATCCTTACTCTGTGCATCCCAAATAATTTATCTACTTTAAATGGATTGTTTTTATGGAACTTTATGGAGATATGGAATTCAATAGACAGAACTCTGGCCTCCGGTATAAGATGTTTCACTCATGTCTGAAGAGTGTCACAAAGCTGACTCTACCACCAAAGTAGATCATTTATTTGATAATCTTAAATCAAATTAAATTAGTTTTTAATGCTGGTTTGAAGGTTGTATCCTCCTGTATTTTTTTCTGAATTTCTTCTCAATGCTATGCTTTATTAGACTTGGATTCAACATGACACCAAGAAGAGAGAATCTGAAAAAGTACAGGAATGTAAATGCTATCAGAAACATCTCCTGGGTCATGTCAACCTCTTCAATTTGCCAAAAAAAAAAAAAATCTGGGTACAATTGCAGTTTTCAAAATCTCATATTTTTACAAATTCCTCCGATGAAGCCAACAAAATCCCATAGATGCCTCTATCCTTACTGCTTTCACTAATGAGTGCAAACATTTACTAGTGGAAGTGGCAAAGCCTTGATAAACAATCAAAAGGAAATTATGTCTGGCATACATAATAAATCAAGTCACCAATTCATAATAGAAGATATAATCGATCATAAAATAAAAGTTTCATAAAAGGATCATATTTGTAGAGATATTGCTTTCTATGAACCATGACTGAAGATGGTATACATTCAATAAATTACAATATAACTTATTAGCATATTTTTGAAAACTAATTCCATTATAATACAGATTCTTTAGGTGATATTTTTTATTCTACATTATATGAATATACATCATGAATCTGTTTTGATACTTCCTTTTGTTTCATTATTTTCCCCAATATTCATTATCATGACATCTCTTTAGCTTTTTGATTATAATTATTTAAATCTTCATTGAATTTATTAAACTACAGAAAAGAAAAAAGTTTCTGAATGCACATTAAAGATGTTTTTTTTCTAAAATACAGAATTTAAAAAGTATAAAAATTATATATATTTTTTTACATGTATCTGATATATATCAGACACCTATTAATGGAAAAAAGCATTCCACATATCAACCAGACATTATTTAATATAGTACAGATGTTCTAAAACCAGCAAAAAGATGTATTCCCTATCAGCAAAATTTACATTTGTATTTCTCAATTTCTCTACCTTGTAAAAAAACTGAACTTGTTTTTGAGAGTGCATTGCCTTGTCAAAGACTCAGATTATAATATTTGGTGTCAAAGTCAAGGGAGGCCTTGTGGGAAAACACTGATGGTCAGGGATATCCAACTAATTAGAAGTTACAAGGTTAAATGGGAAAACCAAGACCAAGGCTTGCATCCAACTGTTGCTGACAAAGTAACAATCTGTGAGCTTTTCAGGAAACCCAAATCCAGTTGATTAGTGACCTGGAATCAAGGTGTATATAATATTAGCCCGAGGGGAAAAATAGTTGTAACTGAGAGATTAGTGGGTTAGGTCATGCAGACTATGGAGGGAATCAAATTAAAAGTTAGAAAGCCAAGATCCTGAGACAGTGGAAACCTACCGTCCTTGAGAGAAAGTTTCTGTTCAAGGTCAGTATAATAAGGAACTCAAGAGTTTAAAAGTCATCACATCTTGTCAATTTTTCCAGTAAATAAATATAACAAATTTGAAACCAATGTGAACTAGGCTTACTGTTCTGCAGAGATTTTTAAAGCTTTATGAAAGTGTATTTGTTCCTCAGGGCTTGTAACAAAATGCTTAAGCCCTTGGGCAGTCAATATTGTCATGGACCAGTCAGTGTTCAATGTGATATTAGGGAGGAGCCAGTGTTTGATTATCCTTTACTTTACCTTTATTTTTTTATTTTTTTATTTTTTTCCAACGTTTTTTATTTATTTTTGGGACAGAGAGAGACAGAGCATGAACGGGGGAGGGGCAGAGAGAGAGGGAGACACAGAGTCAGAAACAGGCTCCAGGCTCCGAGCCATCAGCCCAGAGCCTGACGCGGGGCTCGAACTCACGGACCGCGAGATCGTTACCTGGCTGAAGTCGGACGCTTAACCGACTGCGCCACCCAGGCGCCCCTACTTTACCTTTATGGTGAATGACTTGGGGTAGCATGGGGACATGTAAGACGCAGGCAGGTATTAGTCTGACTACAAAAACCTTTGCAAGAAGACACTATTGTGATGCATGCTTTAAAATCATGAAAAAAGTCATTTGTTTCTGAGCCTCATTCCACCAGACTGAGATTCCACCAATTCCTAGGGCTGAGTTAGTCTCCCAACTTATAAAGGAAGACATTTTTAGTATATGTCATAGAAACAAAAGTATAAAGATAAACTGAAAGAAGGTATAGATAAAATAATTTGTGATCTGTAAAATCATCATCACTAGGCATCAGTGATCTATGCAAATAGGGATATTATATGGAGACTGTGAGGTAATGCAAATAATGGATATTCCAGTTGTTCATCTTTGACTCTGTGTTTAATGGCAAAATAGTCTGTATTTAGTCTCAGAGATACTTACTTATAAATATTAATATTTACATAGGTATCTACATAGTATGCTACAAATGATATAGGAGAGATTGCTATAGACGTCTTTACTGCTGCCGACAACTTTGATATGTGCTATGCCTCTCCATATTTCTATGACGTAAAGATGGAACCACTACCATCATTTTAAGATCACTGATAAACTGTAACTCAGCCGAGTAGGTGAGAACAATTAGTAATGTTTATGTTTGGTTGTTTGCCTTGACACAACTCAGCAAGAAAATCAACAGAATTTAAATCATGCAATTTTAATTGTAAATAAAATTATCTGCAAATCAAAAGTGTGGAAATCAGACTGTTCCTTATTTTAGGTTAAAAGTCAGTAACAATAGAGCTATTAAAGTATCAGAGCACATCACATGAAGGAAAATCGAGGTTATTAGATTAAACAACCCACCTCTCCCCCCCAAAAAACTCTACATTTTACTTGAATTATCTGAATATTTCTAATCAAAGCTCTCTCTGGCCTGAACTGTCACCATTCTCCTCTGTTCACCATTTCACAGGGCATGTGAGGAGCTTTGAGTGTCCCTCTATCTCTACCAGAGGGGAAACTCATTTCTTTAATTACATTATAATCAATTCAGAATCAAGTCTCCCAAGTTTCCTCACAGTCTTCTGTTCTCCCTGACAAGATTCTCCCCGGGGTGCCTGGGTGGCTCAATCTGTTGAGGGTTGAGCATCAACTTCAGCTCAGGTCATGATCTCACAATTCCTAAATTCAAGCCCTGCATTGGGCTTTCTGCTGTTAGCACAGAGCCCACTTTGAATCCCCTGCCCTCCTCTCTCTGCCCCTCGGCTGCTCAGGATTTCTCACTCTCTTGCTCTGTCAATCTCTCTTTCTCTCTCTCTCCAAAATGAATAAACATTAAACAAAAACGATTCTCCCCTTTGCCGACTGAGTTTCACAGCAGAGCAGTTTGCAGAGGAGAGAAGCAAAGAGGTTAAATGATGGCTGCACGGTTATTACAAGGCTGGGCTATAACACTCAAAGGTAAAATGGATGGCGGGGCCTCCTAGAGGGCCTTCAAAAATTATAGGGGAGAGGCACGGAAGTAAACCTATGGAAGCAAGTTTTAGAAAGTTTATATACAAGAAGAAGTCTGTTTTTGAGTTATGACTGTAAGGGTTTTGTACAATAACCCTCATTATGAGGCTTATTAACATTGTGTGAACATAAAGATTATTGTGTGAAACAGAAAGAACTCCATAAATTGGGACCAATTTAAAGAGAGGGAACGGAAAAAAGTCAGGGGAGGCAAACCCCGTATCTGTAATTTGACTTGCCTTTCTTAAATGAGAGGATATATAGATTAAATCATCCACAATTTCCTGGCATATTACCAAACATAGGGTTTTTGAATAGCCAAGGTAGAGCATGAAAGCAAACTACCACTTGAAAAACGAAAGGCTGCTTACTCTATAATAGAGTCATACCTCAAATTATGAAGTTAGTTAATGGAAGACTTTCTTTCCCCAAATGTGCCCATACAATAGAACAAAAGAACCACAGACTGAGGTGTGGGATGGGTTCTTTCCTTATAATTTGTTAGAAATTCAAACTTGAAAATTAGGTGAAAGTCGATCTAGATTACAAACCACTGAAAGTTCTCTAAGGACAAATGGCATAAATTAAGGTATGTTATAGTTATATTTAGTCAGCATGATTTGGAAATCATAACGTCATTCTTCTGAAAAGTATACACCACAATGAATTTTTCTTTGACATGGCAACAGGTACAGGTTCTATAAAGAATCTGGTTTGCCTCATTAATTTAATGTTGCTGCTTGACTTAAATATAATTGAATTTCATAAATGACCATTTTGTCACCTGGGTATACATGCAAAAGTGCAGCAAATATTGAAGTGTGCAAAAATAATGACATTTAAACTGGCAAATGAAGGAAAACAGAAACTATTTAACATTATTTTTGCAAGTATGGGAATGGCATTGCTAGAGAGAAAAATCTGAAGTTTCATTTTCCCTTTAAGAAGGGAATCAATCAGACTTTATTAAAGGAAGTTGAATAAAGTTAAGTTTTTGTTTGTTCAGGTTATGTATTCTTGTAAATCCCATCCCTACAGCTGTCAAGAGAACCAGAGGCTACAGACTATTTATGACCCTTGTGGCAAAATAAATTACATATTTGCAAACTAATTAGGCTGAGCCAAGTTCTAAAGTGAGATTAAATGTAGCCATGCTCTCTTTGCTCTCTTAAACCTCAGGCCTCTCCACGGCTTTTCCAGCCGGTCAGTGTAAGCAGATAAGGACTCCCTGGGTCTGGAACTGCTGTATCACCCACAGGAAATGCAACTTATTCAGGCTGTCATGAACTGTGAAACATGTCAGACAGCTATGAGAAACCACAAAGCTTAGCTAGGATGGGACTGATGTTTCAAAATTACACTTGCTGCTAATCTTCTCGGTTAAAACTGAAAATACAAAATCCCTTGAAGTTTCTCATCTAAGATTCAGCTTTTGTTCTCTAAACAATTAAAACAAGCCCAAAACCTTTTTTTCCTCTTTTTTTTTTGACAGAATTATCTGACTTTCTGTAACAGTTTGCAGCAGGTTTAAATAAAAGTGTATTCTATCCATAATGTTCAATTTTTTTTTAATACTTTCACTCCAGTTATTCACTACATACCTACGAAGGACTTGAGGAATTATTCCATTTACCAGTGCAAAGTGTGTCTTTAAGTCTTAACTTTTAAGAAGTTTAGTTCAGTTGGATTTTCATTTGCTTTTAAAAGTAAAATATGCAGGGCGCCTGGGTGGTTCAGTCGCTTAAGCATCCGACTCTTGATTTCAGCTCAGGTCATGATCTCACAGTCTGAGATTGAGCCCCACATCCAGCCCTGTGCTGACAGCACTGAGCCTGCTTGGGATTCTCTCTCTCTCTCCCTCTCTCTCTACCCCTCACCCACTCACGCATGTGTGCCCACACACTCTCTCTCTCTCTCTCCAAATAAATAAATAAACACTAAAAATATAAAAAGTAAAATATGCATTTTTGCACAAATCATATTGTGTTTCAAGATTCCATTACTTACAAAAGAATATAATCTTATCTTTTTAAAAGTACCCAAAGACTTCAATGAATCATAATAATATATGACTTGCATGGATATATACTTTAATATATATATATCATCTATGAACAAATTCTGTGTGATGTATAATTCATATTGATACAGATTGATGCAAAGTAGAAAGAAAAATAATTATGTGGTTTGTATGGGGCTTTCAACTCAAAATGGTATACTGATGACCCTATTTTAAGACCATAGCTTATCAGTTATGAAATTCCTAATTTTTTCTTTATTGTACTGCTTTTATGTTCTTTTTCATTATGAGTATAAACTATTCATAAAAACAAACAGTTTAACAACTGAGTTTTAACTGATAGAAGGTTTTACACAAGAAGCACATACTGTCTCTTGCAAACAAATGTCTTCCCTTTGAAGTATACTCTGGATAAAAACTTTGATTTAAACACAGGACAATTTAAGGGCACCTAGGTGGCTCAGTTAATTGGTTAACTGTCAGACCCTTGGTTTCAGGTCAGGTCATGATCTCACGGTTTGTGAAATCGAGACCCATGTTGGGCTCTGTGTTGACTGATCAGAGCCTGCTTCAGATTCTCTCTCTTTCTCTCAAAATAAATAAATAAACTTAAATAAGTATATAAATAAAACAGGACAGAGTCCTCAAAAATATTTTTTCACAAACAATTCATACTTTTTTCACTTCAAATACATTTCTTAGCATATAAAAATTACTCACCCAAGAAAAGTTTAATTGATACTTGTTTTCAGGATCCACTTAGTACGTAAAATATGACAGATGTATAATTACCAAATGTCTCCTTCTATAGTCTAAAACAATAGGTTTTCGGAAAACGCTCACGAAATCTCAACAATTGAAAATAATCATAGTATTATTTTTTACTTATAAATATGCTAATTGTTCAAAATGTGTGTGCCCAAAAAACTCTTAATGCTACAAGTTTTGTTGTTGTTGTTGTTGTTTTGTTTGTTTGTTTTGGCAGGGGTAGCGAGCATGAGCTGAGCTTTTGAAATTAAACGTCTCCCCACCATGCCTAATGAAAATTCAAGACTCATTTTAGTTATTTAACCTCCTAATAATTACGTACTTTTTCTGTTACTGATTATGCTCCCTGTTTTTGTACTTAGCTCTTTTATTGTTGGAAGCTCTCTATTGTAAGAATATGGTGAGCAAGACACACACACACACACACACACACACACACACACACACACATATATATGTGTGTGTATATATGTAAAGACATATAAAACATGTAAAAGACATATAAAAACATATAAAGAGAGAGAGAAAGAGAGAGAGAGAGAGAGTGTCTCCAGCCCTCCCAGAGCCTACATATTTTGAATGCAAAGTAAGAATTCAATAAAGAGTTTTTATTGACATTTTAAAAACTATGCCAAACAAAACATCACTTTAAAAGAAACTGGCCCAAAGAGGACACTGCTAAATCTATAGTTGCTCTCCTTTGTCATTTTTTGACTCCACTCTTGTATTGCTGAGCATTTAAAGCACATTTTACTTCTCCAACAAAAACTTCTTGTTTATGGGGGAAAAATCCATTATTCAAATCCCATTTGATGGTATTTCATTTCATACTTAGACTAGGACAGTTTGGGTGCATTCCACATTTCATAAATAAATAAATGGTAGCTCAGAAAGACCAACCAGCCAGTATGTATCAAAGCTTAAATTTGAACAAGATTCTGTCTTAGAGTTAAAGCATTGCATCTTCCCATAACTGTATTGTGGCCTGTAAAGCCAGAGTACAGAAAATCATTTGCGAAAAAGGAATTTTAAAAAATCTTCATTAACCTGAATGCAGGAATATTTATATTCTCTTCCCAGAGACACTAAATACATATAAGGCTAAAAACGATAAACGAACAAAAATGTTAAGACTGTATATACTTTTTAAGATTTATTTTAAGCTATTAGAGAACACAGTCTCTTTCTTAGAATATTTTACTGAATTATGTGTTTCTGGATTGTCATTAGAAAGAACCATGTAAACCCATGCTGATGATCTTCATAAATTCCCAGCACTATAAGACAAATACAATCCCCCGACTTTTCCTTTGGTTCACAGGTGCATGTTGTAATGGTAGAAACGCAAAGATGAAGAATTCAGAGCAAAGTCAGATCAGACTATCCGATTATGGCGTTCTGATTCTGAGTCCTCTCACAGTACAAGAGAGGCATTTACTAGCTAGTTCTGCTTATTGTGCACTCTGGGCAATTTATTTTTTCTGTCTTATTTATTTTTAAACTAAATCAAACAGAGTATTTCGTATATCCTGCACAAGCTTCGTAGCCACATTTCCAAATTATGAGTAATGAACTGGTTTTGCTCTGTCATTTATGTTCTTGTTAAATGCAACACAGCAAACCATACAGACAGCTTAGAGATTCCCTTCGAATGTGAGTAAGATTCAGAACCAAGTGCAACTTGAGCAGTTTTTCCCCACAGTTTCTTTTTTAAAAGTTTGCTTTCTCTACTTTCAAGAAACTTATGTACTATTTTTTTAAACTCACACCATTTATAATTTCACCTAGAGTAGCCATGCTTTTCTGTGGCTAATCCAGACATCTCCATTAGTTCTAATCAATTGCTAGCTATTTTTCAATGAATTTCAGAACATAGAAACATTCTACTTTATCCAGATATTCTGGATCATGTGTATTCCTTCCTTTATCTTGTTTAATATGGATGTATTTCATTTTCCATCAAACTTTAAGTGTTTCAAGTAAACTAATATGAAGGCTTGTCATTCATATTTTGCAGCTATCATATCCCTACACAACTTGTAACAAAAAATTACCTGTAAATATTTTGTGCATTTAAGGAAAATATACTACATTTCTATACAGCTATTTTTATGAGTACAAAATTATTTGATTTAGAGCATTTAAAAATGTCTTTTGGAGAATTAAAATCATAAGCCAGATAATTCCATTGCTAAATATTCATGTGCACAATTCATGTCATTATGAATACTTTATACAAACTGAAGATGCTCATCTGAACAATTGCACTGGAATCCCTCATGAAAATTTTAAGAAATCATCTGAATCTTGAATTTTAAAACTGAAAGAATGAGTGTCTATATAAAGTTTCAATGAATGTGAAGAGTTATAAATGGAAAGGGAGGATTCTAGAAAGGTAGTGGAGGAGGAAGCGCAAGGAATCTTCTTTCTCCACCTAGACAACAATTATACTGGCAGAGTCTGTCTGATGTAAATATTTTGGAATCTTCGAGTCTGTTAAAGGCTTGCAACTTCCAGGGGGAATATATAGATAGTAAACTGTGGTCAATTTGGTCAATTTCAGCTGTTAGCACAATAGTAGCTACACGTCCCTGCCCAATCAAGTAGCAGGCAGTTGAGCACATGTTCCTAGAGTGGCTTGCACACAGCATGTGGGAGTCAGGTGTGTAAAAAGGACCTTCTCCTTCAAATATCAGGGATCCTGCTCTGATTTTGGTTGCTGCTTTTGATCACACAGGTGCAGACAAGAAGGTGGGCAGCCATTGTTGTTGCACCTCTCCTTATCGTTGTATGCCTTTCCCCTTTTGGCAGAAGTGACTTCCTGGGTATTTAAGGAACCAGTGCCCTAAGAAGACCCTAAGTTTTCATGTCAGTTTGATCCTTGGCACAGACATAGTCTACAACAATAGTTTTAAAAAGCAATAAGCAAGAATAACAAATAAGAATTGATGCTCTGGAAGGGGCCCCCCGGGTGGCTCAACTGGTTAAGCGTCTGACTCTTGGTTTTGGCTCAGGTCATGATCTCACAGTTCATGGGCTTGAGTCCCATGTTGGGCTCTGCATTGACAGCATGGAGCCTGCCAGGGATTCTCTCTCTTCCTCTCTCTCTGCCCCAGTTTATGTGCTCTCTCTCAAAATAAATAAATAAACTTAAAAAAAAGAGTTAACACTGCAGAAGAGGGATAACTGATTTCCAGGGTTGTTATATTATTAAAATCAAATGTCTAATTTTTAGCATATAAATGACAAGGCATGCAATGAAACAACAAATTATGGCCCATTGAAGGAAAAATTTTAATCACAGAAACTTTCCCTGAAAAATATTTCACGGTAGATATACTAGAAAAAAACTTTTGAAACAACGATTTTAAAGTTGCTAAAAGAACTAAAGGAAGAACTAAAGAATAAAGCAAGCAAGCAAACAAACAAAAAAACAATAAAAAACACAATGTATGACCAAAATAAAGAGAGAAAAATCTAAAAAAGAAACCAAAAATTAAATTGTGGAGCTTAAAAATAATTTTTGTCAATAAATGTGTTCGTTCAGTAGATGAACTCAGAGAGGCCCACACCAAGACACATCATAATCCACTTTCAAAAACTAAAGGCCGAGAGAGAATCTTGAAAGCACCAAGGGAGAAGGTAACTCATTGTATACAAGACATCCTCAATAACATTATTAGCAGATTTCTCATCAGAAACTTTGGAGGCCAAAAGGCAGAGGGATGGTTTATTCAAAGTACTAAAAGGGAAAAAACTGTCCTATATTTGACAAAACTCTTTGTCAAAAATGAGGACATGCTGGATAAATAAACATTCTGGATAAATAAATGGTGAGTTACTCTATTACTGCTGGACTTGTTCTGCAAGAAATGCTCAAGGGAGTCTTTCAAGGTAAAATAAAAAGACCTAGTTAATAACTCACGTCTTATGAGGAAATAAAGATCTCAGTAAAGGTAAATACATGGGCAACTACAAAAGCTAGTACTACTGGAACAATGATTTGCAACTGCACTGGTGATTTTCTACGTAACTTAAGAGACTATATATTTTTTTAAAAAATATTATTCTAGGGGCACCTGAGTGGCTCAGTCGGTTAAGCGTCCGACTTCAGCTCAGGTCACGATCTCGCGGTCCGTGGGTTCGAGCCCCGCGTCAGGCTCTGGGCTGATGGCTCAGAGCCTGGAGCCTGCTTCCGATTCTGTGTCTCCCTCTCTCTCTGCCCCTCCCCTGTTCATGCTCTGTCTCTCTCTGTCTCAAGAATAAATAAACGTTAAAAAAAATTAAAAAAAAATAAATAAAAAAAAATAAAAAATATTATTCTAAAAGCTAGTATTATTGTAACTTTAGTTTCTAACTGCAGATTTTGTTTTCTACATAATTTAAGATATTAACACATTTGAAAGAATTATTGGTTCACGTTCTTGGCACACAATGCATAAAGATGTAATTTTTTGATGCCAACAACAAAAAAGGATGGGGATGGAGATACATAAGAGCGTATTTTTTGTATATTATTGAAGTTAAGCTAATATAAATTCAAATTAAAGTGTTATAACTTTAGGATGTTAAAGAAAGTCCCCATGGTAACCACAAAGAAAATAGCCATAGGATATACACAAAAATAAATGAGACAGGAATTTAAACATTTTACCACAAAAAAATGACTAAATACAAAAGAAGACAGTAATATGGAAAACAAAGGACAAAAATCTGTAAGGCATGTAGAAAATTACAGAAGTCCCTGCATACTGGTAACTATGTTAAGTATAAATGGATTAAAGTCTCCAATCAAAAGACAGAGATTGGAAGAATGACTTGAATCATATTATCCAACTATATATTGTCTACAAGAGATTTACTTTAGATCCAAAGACACAGATAGATTGAAAGTGAGAGGATGGAGAGGATTATCCATGCAAATATTAAGAAAGCAGAGCTGGCTATACTGATTATCAGACAGAATAAACTTTAAATTAAAAAAAATGTTACAAGAGACTAAAAGTACATTAATAGAAGTTTCAATAATAGAAGTTTCAATACAGCAAGAAGATACAACAATTATAAACATTTACATGTTACTGACAGACCATCAAAATATGTGAAGCAAAAACTGACAGAAATAGAGGGAGAAAAAGTTCAAAAATAGTAGTTGGAGTCTTCAATACTCTACTCACAATAATGGATAGAACAATCAGACAGAAGGTAAGTTAGGAAACAGGACGTAAACAACAAAATAAACCAACTAGATTTAGCAGACATATACAGAATACTATCCAAAAGCAATGGCAAATGCATTATTTTTAAAAGCACACAGGACATTTTCCAAAATAGATAATACGTTAGGTCACAAATTTAAGTCTAAAAAGACTTCAAAAGTTAGAGATCATATAAAGTAACTTTTCTGACCACAACAGTATAAAGTTAGAAATCATTAACATAAATAAAACTAAAAAAAATTACAAAATAAACATTATACTCTCAAATTGATGAGTCAAAGAAGAAATCACAAAGGTAGTTAAGAAATTCTTAGCGATGAATGAAAACAGAAACACCATGTATGAGAAACTAATGAGACACAGCAAACGCAGGAGCAGGGAGGGATTCAGAGCTCTAAATGCTTACATTAAGAAACAAGAAAGATCTCAAATCGACAACTTAACTTTACAACTTAAAGAACTAGAAAAAGAAATGACTAAACTCAAAGTTAGCAGAGTTAAGACAATAATAATTATAAGACTGATATAAATGAAATAGAGAACAGAAAAATAATAGATATAATCAATTAAACCAAAAGTTGATTCTTCAACAAAGTCAAGATAAAAAAAATTTCAGCTACATAGACTAAGACAAAAAAAAAGATACTCAAATTACTAAAACCAGAAATTAAGTGGAGACATTATTACCAATTTTACAGAAGTAAAAAGGATTATAAGAGACTACTATGACCAACTGTATGCTGACTGACTGAATAACCTAGATGAAAAGGATAAATATCCAGATACACAAAATCTACTAAGACGAAATCATAAGTTAATAGAAAATCTGAATAGACCTATAGTTAGTGTGAAGACTGAATCAGTAATCAAAAATCTCCTGACAAAGAAAAGTCCTGGACTCAATAGCTTCTGATCAATTCCATCAAACATTTAAATAAAAACTAATTGCAATTATTGTCAACAATTCCTAAAAAAAAATAAATAAAGAGGAAAGAACCCTTCCTAACGCATTCTATGAGGCAAGCATTAATCCATTAACCTGAGGTCAAAACCAGACAAAAACACTAGAAAAATAAGTAAATAAATAAACAAATTAAAAAACCTGCAGACCATTATCTTTTAGGAATACTAATATAAAAATCCTCAATAACATCGTAGCAAACCAAATTCAGCAGCATTTTGAAAGATTCATTTACTATGGCCAAAAGAATTTATTCCTGGAATTCATGGATATTTCAACATACAAAAATCAAACAATGTAGTACATTACAATTCCAGGATAAAGGGAAAAAATGCATCATCACCTTAATTGATGCAGAAAAAGCATTCGACAAAATTTAATACCCTATTCATGATAAAAACACTCAAAACACTAGGAATAAAAAGTAAATACTTCAGCAAAATAAAAGCCATATATTAAAAATATACAGTTAATAATACTCAATGGTGAAAGATTAAAATATTTTCCTCCAGAAACAGTAACAAGGCAAGGATGCCTGCTTTCACCACTTCTATTTAACTAGGATTACTAGCCAGAGCAATTAGACAAAATTAAAGGCATCTAAATTTGAAAGAAAGAAGTGAATTTATCTCTGTTCACAATCATGTGATCTTATATGTAGAAAATTCCAAAGATTGCACAAGAATCTTTTAGAACTAAAAATGAATCCAATAAAATGAGAACATACAGTCAACACCCAAAATCAGTTGCATTTCTATACACTAACAATGAACAAACCGAAGAGGAAAATTCAAAACATAATTCCATTTTAATAGCATCAAAGATACCATTCTTAGTAATTAACAAAAGAAATTTAAGACATGCACAACAGAAACTACAAAATATTTTTGTAAAAGTTTTTGAAAGAAATTAAAGGAAACATTAATTAATGGAAATGCATCCCCTATGCACAGATTGGAGTATTTTAAGTATTAAAATGTCAATAGTACCCAAGACTTTAATGATATGAAATGTAGGATAAGTGGCCCCGCCAATACACGGGGAGATAAAACAATGCTACTCTGGACAGAAGATCACATGTCTCTAACCCTAAATCCAAAGTTCCTGCTAAGTGTGTGTCTGTCACAAGACCCAGTTGTGAGGATGAAGATTTCTAGCAAATTACTCCAAATGGAAGCACCTTTACAGTGCACACTAGTATTTCGGTGATAAGAGAAATACCCTAACTGTTCATTGACATGTCAAGTTGTCAGAAGTGCACGGACATGTTTTACCACCTATACAGGCTTTCTTTCTTGAATGTTAGCTGAGCCAGTGGCAGGAGCACATGTCATACAGTGGTTGGATGCTTCTCTTTGGTCTGAAGTGTGAAGAAAAGAAATAGGAACAATTACGACTGCTTTTTTAGAGAAAGAGAAGCTGCGGTCTCCATTTTCTCAATAGTCTGCTTATGTCTAGACGTAGATTATCTTTTAAAAAGCTATAATAGGTTTTTTAAATTTATTTTGAGAGAGAGAGAGAATTCCAGGCAGGCTCTGGATAGTGCAGAGCCTGATGTGTGGCTCAAATTCATGAACCCTGAGACCCCGACCCAAGCCGAAGTCAGATGCTTAACTAACTGAGCCACCCAGATGCCCCTATATATATATTTTTAATCTTTGCAAGTGAAAAGAAGTTTTTAAAATATACAGTAGAATTAAGTTTTATTAAACAGCTAATTCCATAACATCAGTACTTAGAAAAGCTCGTGGAATCTTTGGAAATTTCAAAGAAAGGAAAAAACAACCAACTTGCTTAGATGGTTCCATTTAACTTAGCCTAGATACAGTAATAATTTATACATGTTTAGAAATACTTAACAACTATATAACTTTAATTGAGTATAAACAAGCTTAGTAATGTAATAATCCATTTATTCATCTCAGGTGATGTAGAAGATTCAGAAGTCCATACAACATGTTATATAGGCTCTCAGATGTGCAGTCAAGATAGAGAAATGTGACTTATGTCTTAATACTTATATTATGAGGTGAGAAGCTGGAAAATACTAATGCAAGCAATATTGACTACAGAGTTTCAAAAGAATGCAAAAATATTTCTACTGAAAAATAAATAAACCTTTGTAAAAAAGCCCAAATTTATATTGGACCTTGAAGGAAGGATAAGAAAGAGTAGGAGTAACATAAACTGAAGCACGGCCAGAACAGAGAATGCATGTATGACACAATGAGTGGACAGGCTTTGATGTGCCATGTGTTTATTTAGGGACCTGGTACGAGAGACGGAGAGGGACACATAAAGCATGTGCATACATGCATACACACACACACACACACACACACACACACACACACACACACACACACAGAGTATAGTCAACCATTTTTAAATGTGATTACCTGAATCATAACTTACATAATTAAATAAATGGAAATAATTTCCAGTTTACTTTATGGACCCCAATGGCTGATCTTTTACATATCCTGGAAAATTAGAATTGTATTTTAGAAATCACTGCTATACACAATAGTGATTATTTGTTTGTTTATTAAATGTATTTATTTATTGAGAGAGAGAGAGAGAGAGAGAGAGAGAGAGAGAATGAGTGAAGGAGGGGTAGAGAGGGAGAGAGAGAATCTCAAGCAGGCTCTGCGCTGTCAACATGAAGCCCAACGTGGGGCTGGATCCCATGAACCATGAGATCATGACCTGAGCCAAAACCCAGTTGGTTGCTTAACTGACTGAGCCACACATGATGTAAAAGAGTAGAGAACCAGAGTAGTGTCAGTCTCTGAAACCATTTCTGATTATGCCAGTCCATGGTGTTCAACCTTTCCTACAGGATAGCACTACTGAAGAAGGCCTTAGAACCTTCTTAATAATAGAATCTTGAGACACTTACCAGATAAAGAAAAAGCTCTTTACTCCTCCTTAAACTTTGAGAATATTTATGTATATAAATATATACATATATAAATATTATATATTATAGTATTATAGTACAGAAAATATTGTTCATAATAATGAACTTTAACAATAAAAAATCAATGTTTACTAAAATGGAATATATTGGCATGATTTAAAAAATTATAGGGGTGGGGCACCTGGGTGGCTCAGTCGATTGAGCGAACAACTTCGGCTCAGGTCATGATCTCATGGTTTGTGAGTTCGAGCCCCGTGTCGGGCTCTGTGCTGACAGCTCAGAGCCTGGAGCCTGCTTAGGATTCTGTGCCTCCCTCTCTCTCTGCCCTTCCCCCACTCATGCTCTGTCTCTCTCTGTCTCAAATATAAATAAACATAATTTTTTTTTTAATTATAAGGTTAAAAAATTTAAAAACATGTCTTCTAAAATTATGTATCAGTTACATTCACTATTAAAATAACCATGATTGTCAGCCCACAGCTATTCTTCACTAGAAATAAGAAAATTTTATGAGCTATATTCTAGGAAAAAATCATATTTACACTGAATATTAAAGTATCCAAAAAAGTGTATATTTGAGCAGCTAACTGGGTCTATTTTTTTTAAGTTTCTAATGACTATGAATACTTCCATCCTCCTGTACATTAAATTTTTATAAAACACTCATGAAACATTCATGTTTCTTTTCTCACTACTCACAAATATCTTTCACATATAAATTAGTTTCATTTCTTCATACCATTTATTTCTCTGATTTATAAAATTATATACATAGGGGAGCCTGTGTGGCTCTGCCGGATGAGCATCTGACTTCAGCTTAGGTCATGATCTCATGGTTTGTGTGTTCAAGCCCCATATCAGGCTCTATGCTGACAGCTCAGAGACTGGAGCCTGTTTTGAATTCTGTGTCTCCCTCTCTCTCTGCCCCTCCTCAACTCACACTCTCTCTCTCTCAATCTCTCAATGATAAAAACACGTTAAAAATAAAATAAAATAAAATAAAATAAAATACATAAATAAAACTCATTTTCTTAAAAATTTAAAAATTATTTGCATAGAAGTTCTTTTATTATTACAGCAGCGACCAGGCAAAGTACAGAAATATGAATGAATTTGGGTCTTCATATTAAGACATCTGGGTAAGTTTCCAGCATACAAATAATTTTACTTAAAGCTGTTATTCACTCAGTTTTCCTATTGACCTCGTTCCCTATATATTTTGATCTACATAGTTTAAACTCATTAAGACTGCTATTTTATATACATTTCTAACTTAGATTGGATTTATTTTTTTAATGTACACAATGAAAATAGTCCAATATATTCTTGTTTTGATTTTTAACATATAGACGTCCTTCCATTACATTCAAATTAGAAGAAATGCCCTTTCACTGAAAATACAGAATTAATGTAGATTACTTTTATCCTCCTATCTTTGCAATTCACAAGATTTTAGAGCACTTGTATTTCATATAGACAGATGATTTTTATAGTCTATTTCTCTTATACCATGTGAAATATAGTCATTAAAATGACAACCACTTTTCTTCAGGCAGATTTATATGGGAAATCGTGTAATTGTAGAAAATATTCCTTGTAGAGAATTTTTTAAAAGCATCGGAATTTATCAAGCTTTCAAAAACTGCAGTAGTTTAGAACTAATGCTAAACAATGATTATTTAAAATCGTTTCTAAAATAGTAAAATTTAATAGTATGATATATGCAAATACACTTTCATCCAGGCAACTGTAAATAACATGGATTAAAGAAACACTGGAATAAAAATCTTAAGTGTAACTTAACATGTTATTACAATTACTTTTAGCTATCGGAAAACTACAGGAAAACTACACAACCTCCTATAGAAAAACCATCACTACCATAATAGAAAAGAGTTATGTCTCATAGATTACTTAAAAAGAAACAAACCCCCAAACCCTCTGAGACCCATTTCATCACAATTAGTAGCCAAAGAAGTTCGTTGAGAACTAGTGTATTACAGAACTGAGAACACGAAATAACCATCATGTTCATGTCATTGAACCACATGAACCTTTTACTCATTATGTATAAAAGATGCTTGCTAATATATCATAAAACAAAGAAAATTTGTGAAAATATGTGTTTTTACTTATTTTTTTTTATTTTTTAAAGTTTTTTAATGTTTATATTAAGAGAGATAGAGAGCATGAGCAGGACCAGGAGTGGGGAAGGGGCAGAAAGAGAAGAAGACAGAATCCTAAGCGTGCTTCAGGCTCTGAGGGAGGTGTCAGCACAGCGCCAGACAGGGGGTGGGGGGGCCTGAACTCCAAGCCGCAAGATCATGACCTGAGCTGAAGTCAGATGCTTAACCGACTGTGCCACCCAGGCGCCCCTGTGATAATATGTGTTTTAAGAACACAGACAAAAACACACACAATGATAAGATAAAATAAAACTTTGAAAGGGACCGTTGTGTGTTTGGTTGGTAGAGAGGGGAGACAGAAGACAGAAAGACCTAAAAGTATGATCATGTCATATGTCATGCAGACACATCTGAGATGCAGTTCCAAAAGAACACCAACAATAAAAAAGTTTTTAAGTAACAAAGACATATCAATTATTTATTTCATTATTTTTAGTAGCACCATAACCCAACACAGAAAACTCCTGACAAATTTAGGAAAGTCACACATTAGGTCACATCGTAATATGACAAAACAGATTTATTTATTTTTTATTTTTTTAACGTTTTTTTAATTTTTTTTTGAGACAGGGAGAGACAGAGCATGAACAGGGGAGGGTCAGAGAGAGGGAGACACAGAATCTGAAACAGGCTCCAGGCTTTGAGCTGTCAGCACAGAGCCCGACGTGGGGCTCGAACTCACGGACCACGAGATCATGACCTGAGCCGAAGTTGGCCGCTTAACCGACTGAGCCACCCAGGCACCCCGAAAAAAATAGATTTAAAGAAATATCTGGGGGTGCCTGGGTGGCTCAGTCGGTTAAGCACCAGACTTCAGCTCAGGTCACGATCTCCCGGTTCACAAGTTCGAGCCCCAAGTCGAGCTCTGCTGACAGCTAGGAACCTGGGTCCTGCTTCAGATTCTGTGCCTCCCTCTCTCTCTCTGCTCCTCACACTCATGCTCTCTCTCTCTCTTTCAAATATAAATAATAAAAATTAAAAAAAAGAAATATCTGTATGGGCTTACTCTAACTTTAGTTGAGTTGTGATGCTCATTCTCGCTATTTTCATCCTGTATTTTAAATAACACTGGCCTTCTTTTCTAAGTATCAACAACAATAAAAAGGTTTTATATTCAATAATGGTCATAGAAAAACATGTATCGACAATAACTTCAATAAAATATTTCCACTGGAAATAAGTTACTTTCTTTTTGAGTCACAATGCAGAACAAAAGTAGTTCAATCTTGTATTTCTTCACTACAAAAATTAATTAATAATTTAATAGAAAGAAATCTTCCCTATTATATTATTATTCACTCTGTTTATAGACATAGCATTGCATACTTAACATATGTTCTTCAATTATCAATGAAGAATCCAGGAACTGTTGAATAATCCAAATTTTACTGCGTAATTAGTGGGTTTTTGAACAATAAAATTTGAAGTGAGTGTCAAATAACATGTTTTCCAATAAAGACCTGGTTGTATCAAAATTATCTTTTGGATTCTAGCAGGTTCTAGTACACAATGAAAAATATCTACCAGTAGGCAGACCTGCGTCACACTGGGGTCAGGGAGATGGTTATGTCAACCCACAGTGTGCCATCTGCCAGGGACTTCAGGGCACTGGCTCCAACCTGGATCAGTATTGCAGCTTTCCCTGAGGATCAGGCAGAGCACCATTGCCTTTCTCTCTTATCCCCCTTGGGACAGAGGGACTATATTTTTACTGTACCCTGCATTATCGAATAATCTCAACAGGTACCATTTATATCATAGTCTATGTAAATGGCTCTTCTTATGGTTGCATATTACACAATGTATGGACCCATACACTGTGTGCACATCTGATGGCCTTTGTTATTCTGGGTATCATTGGGAAAACTGCCAAGTTTTGAAGCTTAAATTTATATTTAAAATTTCTTCTGAATATTCATAGGAAGCTAGAAAGTTTCCAGGAAAAAAATGTGAATTTGTTTGACGATAAGCCACACTACAAAGCAAGAAGTTTAGCTAATTACAGGTACTAATCATTACTCAGTAAGAAACACTGATATGCTCATTTTTCTTAAAAGCGTAATTTTCAATGCTGCGTCATCAATATATTAACAAATTAATTTAACACTTTTAAAAATGGAAAAGTCCCACATATAAAAATATAATATTACAACAAAAATTATAAATATCTGTATAAGGGGTGAGACAGTGGAGATACACTTACACTAATAGACCTACAGAACTCAGGAAAGTCTCAGAAATTTTAAGTGCAATGAATGAGAGCATAAAACTGAATGATCATCAAATATTTAAACAATTGTACTCTCATGCCCTCTTCCCAGATTAAAGAGAAGATGAGTTCCTCTCTCTCTTCTTAACAGAAGATGCAAGGTCTATTATTTGGTAAGTGGGACCAAAGAAGTTTTGTACTCTAGAATTCTAAACATGAGGAACATGGAGTTGATGTGCCGAATAAAAATTTTGTGGGGATCATCTGACACCATTTGACACTAGCTGCCTTTCCACAGTGTCCTGACAGCCAGGTATGCCAGTAGTAACTGAACAGCCTCAAAACAGATATCCGAAAATAGTTACCGTTTCTCAGACTCTTGTTGATGGGGAAGTTAGAAACCCATCTGATCTCAAGGCTTGAAAACACTGTCTTTACAAACAGAGATGAGGGTGTTTTTCTTTCACTTATCCAGGCAAGGATCACCAAATACTTGGGGAACGTTTCCATTGTGAATGACAGAGACAAAGCAAACAACAACAACAAAATAAATCTAGGAAAAGAAAACCAAATCAGGGAGCAAAAACAATGCTGAAAATGAAATATCATGATAATTATCAGAGAGAAAAGACTATATTGCATAAATGAGATGAGAAATGACCAGAGAATAAAATATTTAACAATTTTAAAAACTTATAGGTAAATTGAAAGATATGTGTTGAAAACCTTAGGGGAGAGTAAAGATAAAAGTAGAGACAATGAGAGAAAACACAGGAAACATGGGGGGATTAATTGAAAAAGCTAACATTTGATGAGATTGATAAGAAACATTTGATAAGAAATTCTAATACAAAGCAATGGGGAAAAATTACTCAAAAAAAAAAAAAAGTACCCAACTCTATCTTACTCCTTAGGGCATTAATGTCCAGTTTTAAAAGCGAAATAATTTTCCGATGCAAATCCTGTAAAAGAACACTTTATAGGCCATATGAAGCCTGCTGCACTAAGAGAAAGTGAGTGGGCATGTGAGGGTGGGGGCAGAGCATGGAGGTGATTCCTAGTGAAAAATGAAAACATGGAGGACCTAGGTGCTGTAATAGGGTTGTTGGTACATGGAAATTCCATACATGTAACAAATAAATTTTTCATTGTTGATGTGGAGCCTCAGCTTGAATCAATATAAATACTATTAAGCTTTCGGTTTTGGAGTATTCAAGCCAGAAAGATTGTTTATTCCAAGGGAGTTGCTGGTGCCACTGAATTTAGGGCACCCGCTTTGGGACAAAGGTACTGGGACATAGCATCTCTTTAGTTGTATCGAAATCTTTCTTGGTATTTGATCTATTAATCTTCACTCTATTCCAATTTAAGCTCCTGTATTTAAAATCAGTTTGTGGGCCTATCGGGCACAGGCATAGAATTTGTAAATCCAAACACCTATCTTTCAAAACAATCTTGGAAAAAAATCCTTATTGAATGCGACTTCTTCACAAAGCTGAAAATGGATTTCTCTACCATATGAATTGATTTTTTTCTTCAGGTTTCAATTAAAATAGAACTTTTGCTAAAATTAAAATCTGGATTAAAAATTTTGGCATTATATGTAGTAATGAAGCAGGTACATAACCTTAATCACAATGTTCATAAACTAAATGCTATAAGGTTAAAATGACCATCTATAGATTAAAATATACGTACTGCAATTGCATCCTGAGGAGCAATATTGAAGGTTTAGTGAAATTATGCAGTGAAAAAACTGTAAAGTCCAACTGTGAATTTATTTCTAAATTGTAGTTAGTTATTACACCCTTTGATTAGTAAAAATGGCAAGAATTTGAGTAAGTTTCCAATGAATGTTCCATTTACAAAATGCTACTGTTTTCAAATAAAAATTATCTCCCTTATTTTCAGGAACAAAGAGAAATTCTACTACAACCTTAGGTCCAAATAAACCAGAGCATCTAATAATCTCGGTTGCGATTGAAAGGATGTTTATGTGTGATTGTACCTGGCTAAACATTTCACAAATTAAAATTATGCTATTTGAGAGAATTGTTTTATGCTCTGATAAAAATAACTTGATATTTTAAAATGTCAATTTTTCATTTTTGTTTTGAATACTGAAAAGTGAGTACCTGTTTTGAAACATTATTATCTTCTCTTCATTTGTGCCCAATGAGGTATATAGAACATGCTTACCAAGTGTTAAATGATAGGGTAATGGAAATGCCATGTAACCCTCCCAATCAAAAAAATCTTGCTACACCTGTGACACACATTTTTCACTCAAAACTAAATGTCAAAATGACTTCCATTTGAAATTTAAATAGTTCAAGTTGTGATCAGATTTGTTCACAATTCATGTTTTGAAATTTAGTTTTAGGTCAATTAGTGATTGGGATGATCAGTAAGGTTTCAGCTAAACCTTGAAGAATATAATAACTGGTCTAGACAGCAACTGTACCCAAAACCTTGGACCAGGTGCAGAGTAAGCAAGTGAAATTCACAGGAAATTATTTAATGCATTATTTAGAATCAGAATCTACTAACAGGAGATTTTTTTTCCTAAAATTTTCTTGCTCATGCCACCACAATCAAGCAAGAGATGATATTTATTTTTAGGTAGATGAAGATACATGAGTAGTATATAATGGATTACAGGTATTTATGAACTAGGAAAAAAAACTGAACATCAACTAAACTCATGTAAATTAAAAGAAAGAAATAAAACTATGCTGAAGGAAAAAAGTAGTAGCTGAAATGTTCTTGACTATAGTCCCTGTCTTTTCAGAGATAAATCTAAATCTATCTTCTAACAAATGCCTCAAAGGCAATGAGTATAATTATGCTTACAAAATTCTTCCTCAAACTTTAAAATGACTAGCGTGAACTGCAAAAGAAGCATTTCTTCCCTATTCAAAACTATGTATGTTCTTTAAAAAAACATCAGAATTTCAACAATGTCGTTACCTATACAGCCAGAAGAGCGCCTTTTAAATATAGTTACAATTATACATATCATTTTCAAAAATCTTTTTAGGTGTACATGTTAGATCACAGAAAAGGAAGGAAAACTGAAATATGAAAAATGATGTGGATGGAGAGACTGTAGCTAGAGGACAAGCCATGTAATTGTGTTTTTGTAAAGTACTGCCGTCCTTTGGAAAATCTCAACTGGTACTCAGACAATGAGAGCTATTGCACGGATCTGTAGTACACAAGGTTCCAGTGTCCTCATGGGGGAGAGAAGAAAGAGGGAGATCTGAGGCTTGGACCCCTGCACGGAGCTAGGAATGTCAACGTTCTTGGAAGAAAGGAAAAGTGTGGGCTAAAAAAATTTGTTTGACTTGGCAAGGAGGTGGGATAAATACTTCTTTGAAAATTAGTAACTGTAAGTCTGCTCTCATAGCGCAGGAACTCTCAAATCAAGAAATTAATTTAAGATGCTTCCACCTTTGTAAAATTTCAGAGCAGCTGTTCAAAGTACAGGGATATTTTCTGTGGAAGACTGCACCCAAACCCCAGGTCTTGCATGATTCCAATAAATAAGATTAGCAAAATACGAGATCGCAATTTAAAATCATAAAATATACTACTAAACAAGCCACCATGAGTGAGATAGTGTTGAAACATACAATGAACTAATGTAATTTATATAAATTAAAAATGTGATTGTTGCGGTGCCTGGGTGGCTCAGTTGGCTGGGCATCCGACTTTGGCTCAGGTCATGATCTCACAGTCCGTCAGTTCGAACCCTGCATCGGGCTCTATGCTGGCAGCTCGGAGCCTGGAGCCTGCTTCAATTCTGTGTCTCCCTCTTTCTCTGCCCCTACCCTGCCTGTGCTCTGCCTCGCTCTCAAAAATAAAATAAAAACATTAAAAAAATTTTTTATGTGATTGTTAAATTAAAATCTTAATAGACAGGTTTAATGGTAGCTTAAACATAAGTGAACAAAGAATTAGTGAACTGGTAGGCAGAACTGAATAATAACATGGTAAAATAATGAAACATAATAAAATATAGGTACAGAGATATGGTATTCTAACTTCTAAAAAAACAAGTTTAGCATTTATAACTGGGATTTTTCAGAATAAGGGAATAGAGAGAATGAGGGAAAAGACAACATTCGTATTCAAGAATGTAATGATATAACATTTTCCAGGATGGATGAAAGACATCAATCTTTAGATTGAGGAACATTATGAACCTCAAACAGAACAAGAACTCCACATGAAGACATGTAATTAAACCTCAAGACACCAAATTAAAATAGATATCACAAAACCAGTGTAAGAAAAAAGTAAAAATATTTACAAAGAAAAAATTTCCAAATGACAGTGATATTTCAGCTTTCTAATTCATATTTAACGTAGGCAAATTACTCCCTCAGTTCTCTATAGAAGTCCTTCCAGTAGCTATCTCAAATACATTGCAACAAACACACACACACATTACACCATACACATATATATATGTGTACATATATAAGTATATGTATGTATATATGTACACACACACACACACACATATATATATATATATATATATATATATATATATATATATATATATAAACACACACACTTAGGGTGCCTGGGTGGTTCAGTCAGTTAAGCGTCTGACTTTGGCTCATCATGATCTCATGGTTCGTGATTTCAGGCCCCACTTAGGGCTTGTGCTGACAGCTCAGAGCCTGGAGCCTGCTTCAGATGCTGTGTCTCCCTCTCTCTCTGCCCCTTCCTCTCTCACACTCTGTGTCTCTCTCTCTCCCAAAAATAAGCATTAAAAATTTTTAAAAATATATACTTAAAATTATATATATGGGCTATACTCATACTTTACAGGGAAGTAATTTGTATTCCACTTTCACAACTTTTTTTTGTTTGTTTATTTGAGACAGAGAGAGAGAGAGAGAGAGAGAGAGAGAGAGAAGGAAAGCACCTGAGTAGGGGGAGGGTCAGAGCGGGGAGAGAGAGAAGGAGAGGGTGAGAGAGAGAGAGAGAGAGAGAGAGAGAGAGAGAGAATCTCAAGTAGGCTCCATGCTCAGCTTGAATCCCGATGTGGGGCTCAATCCATGACCCTGGGATCATGACCTGAGACGAGATCAAGAGTCGGATGCTCAACTGACTGAGCCACCCAGGCACCCCACTTTTGCAACTCTTTACTGAATAAAGGAAAAACGGTGCCTAACGGTCAACAGTACTGGCTTTGGAATCTGATTTCCTGTCAGGCTTTGAATTTTAGTTTCACTATTATTTATCCACATGACCTTATAGATAAGAAGCTAAATTTTATAGTCCCAGTATTCTCCTTTATATGGATTGCCCTCAGCTTCATCCTCTGTAAGAGGATATTCGTACTACCAAATTCTTCATTTTGTAGTCAAAATCTATTGACTTAATTTATTTTCGGTTCTTAACAGAGTGACTAAAATAGAATGAATATTTGGAACTATGAACTGAATTGCGCCCCCCCCCATTCATATGTTGAAACCCTAGCCTTTAATGTGATAGTAGTTAGAGATGGGTCTTGGGGAGGTAATTAGACTTAGTGAAGTCATGAGGGTGGAGCCCCATGATGGGATCAGCATTCTCATAGGAAGAGGAAGAGAAGCCAGAACTATGAGTATTCTGATCTCACTGGCAAGCTTTAAGCTATCCAAGGCTGAGTGTACTGACTGTCATTCATGTAAGGTTCCTGACTGATACTCAAAATTCACCAAACAGGTTTCTGACACATTTTCTTTCTACATAAAATACTCACAGGTAAAGAATATACCTATCATATATAACTGAATGTCTAATTTCTTAGACAGTGATTTCTCATTGTAAATTAACAAATGTTCTTTATTATATATCTGTTTTATAAACACGGAAATCTACTTCTGAGATAGGGATATATGGAGTAACAAAATCAGGTCTTTGAACGTGAACAACTCTGTCAGATCAAAGCCATTATAAATTCTTCATGGTTTTGCAACTTTGTAAGAAGTCTCAGAAGAATCTATTAACCTTCTTCCCTGGGGTGGAGGGGTAAGGGGTGGCGGTACTCTTCTGTCAAGTTTAATTTCTCTAATGTTCAGCTTTAACATTACTTGTCTCCAGGGTTGTGCCCAAGCACCCACTTTGAATGTTCTGTAGTGTCACAAATAATTCATCTCTCTTTCTGTCTCTCCCTTTTCACCCTCTTTTGTTTTCTCTCTCTTAAAAATATTATTCTTGCATCTAGGGTAATGGTTACTTCCACTGGAATCCTAGAACTCACAAGCTCATTCTTTTGGGGCACTATCTTCTCTCCTAAACCACACAGCATTTGCACAAAGACATTACCTACCCAAACCCTCTTATTATTAGAAGAAATTATAAAAGCTGACATGTTGGGGGGGCATTACTTGAAGTATGTGGTAAATGACTGAAGACAGATTAATATTTCTGGCCCTTCTATCAAAAACGTATTATTCTCAGTAAAAATGAATAAGCAGGTGCCAACACAGATGAAACTAGGATGATTTTTATCTGTTCTGTCTCCATTGTCCACTAAGCCAACCCTTCATAGAAGGGCTCACGCTTTTCTTCATAGAACAAACAGCTAGCTCATGCTTTTTACAGAACCCTTACACCATACATATTAGGATCAGGCCAGGGCCCAGGGCCATCACAGGAGGGACAGTATAATTTTCATTACTATATACTCACCAATACTTTATATTACTATATACTCATCATTTTCCTTACTATCCTTTTGTAGTTCTATATCCCAGTCAATACACTCCACCTCTCATAATTTACTATGATTTCCTACTTTAGTTTCTTCTTTTAATGGGAAAACAAACCACATTTTCACAACATGATGAAACTCTATATAAGTGAACAGAAGTGCTATAAATTGATTTAACTTCTCAGAATTAGCTTATTCTATTAATCCACTTGCCATAATTAGTAGTAATAGCTTGAGTTTTCAAAACACAATTTTGAAATAAATTTTAGTAGACAGATGACTTTTTATAGATTGTTTCATAAATGCATGTAAAGTACACTTACTTGTGGAAGAAATCTTATTAATAAATGAAAAACAAGCACATATTTTAGAATATTCAGGCATCCAATATGACATGTCAGCAGTTGTTTTTCCCATCACCACATTTTTAAATACTAACTTTCCCCCCAATATTGAACTTTGGAGATTTTGTGAAACTTTCCATCTTTGTTAAAGATAAAAAGTTTCCCACTCTTTATTCAAGTTATTCTCAAGAAGAATAGGACGGTGGAAATGTCTTCCCAACTCTACTAAAAAAAAAAGGACATATTGAAGAAAAATGAAAGCCCACTCACACAAGCACACTGAAGGTCAGCTTGAATTAAACAACACAATTTGAAAGCACTGACTCACTTTGAACTCCATGGGAGCGTACTATTTTCCAGGTTTCTGATGCCACTTCTTTGACATCCACCTGATAGTGATGAATGGGCACACCTCCATGGGAGTCCGGCTTGTTGAAAGAAACCTTGGCTGTGGTCTGTGACAGCTCTATAATCTTCACTCCATAGGGACTGGATGGCACATCTACAAATTAGTAGAAACAAAGGAAATATAAGCCAGGTAATATGGATGGCCATTATTAAAATTTATGGTACTTTGAAAATTAGGAATAAAGGAACATTTCTCCAACTATGTCACTTAGTATATGTGAATTACAAAGCTTGCATAAACTGATGAATGATGTCTTCAAATTGCAAGAAAGTACACATTAGTCAATCTTTACAACTATATCAAATAAAAAATATTCAATATCAAATCTCATTGACTGGGGCAGTAATTTTACTTGTCTTTTCTATACAATATTAGGATTTTATTTGCATTCATGGAAAACAAGCTTGTGTGTGTGTGTGTGTGTGTGAGAGAGAGAGAGAGAGAGAGAGGACAGAGAGAGAGAGAGAAAGTGAGGGAAGGAAAAGGAGAGACAGAGAGAGAGGGAGGGAGGGAGGGAGGGAGAGATAAAGGGAGGGAGAGAGAGAAAAGGAGACACACACACACACACACACACACACACACACACACACACAGAGAATGCAGATACAATTAGAAGAAGAAGCAGGGGTGCTTGGGTGGGTCAGTCAGTTAAGCATGCAACTTTGGTTCAGGTCAAGATTCACGTTCATGGGTAGGAGCCCTTCATTGGGCTCTGTGCTGACAGGTCAGAACCTGGAGCCCACTTCATATTCTGTGTCTCCCTCTCTCTCTGCCCCTCCCCTGCACACACTCTGTCTCTCTCTGTCTCTCAAAAAATATATATGTATATATATGAAAAAAACCAGACTTTATTGAATTTTTAGTATAAATAATTATCTTTTGTGAAAATTTGAGATTTATTTTCTTCTTGTTCATTCAAATTATAGTAATAATTTTGGGAAAGTATTAAGTTTAGAACACATGTCATTATGAACTAAATAAAATTGCAAGCTGTCCGTTTTAGTTTCATTTATGTATTATTTAACTAAAATAAACCTTTATTTCAAATAGTTAAGTTGTAATCACTGTATTTAAAAAAATAGCCATAAAATCTTTCTTGTGTGTGTTTTTGTATCAATTCATTACTCACATTATTTAAAGGTCAATAAAGTATCCTGAAGGAAAATTTATATCATTTTCCAGCATACAAAACTTTATAAACAAGTATCAAAAATGGTAAAAAGGCAAGAGGGGAAAAAAAAAACAAGGGAGACAAATTCTCATTGGAATTAACGAATTGAAACTTCTAGTGCAGAAACATGAAGAATTAGAGGCACATTAAACATTGAAGGGATCTATGTCTATGTCTCTCAATTTATCTTTCTTTTTTTTTCCTTTTTAAAAAAGTAATCTCTATACCCAACATGGGGTTCAAACCCAAGATCCCAAGGAAGGTCAAAGAATCACATGCTATACTGACTGAGCCAGCCAGGAGCACCTGTCTCTCTTTCTTTTCAATACCACATTGGAAACAATCATAAAATTGGAAAATTACATAAAATTTACTGAAAAATATACATATATTATAAAAATATGATTAAATATGTCATTTCATCTTTGAACATAATTTTATTTTAAAAAGGTGATTGAAAATAACAGCAAATGCAAATCCCTATTCTATATAATCAAACATTAATATAAAAGTCTCTAATGGCTGTCAAAAGTCAACTGTCCCATCGGGGCGCCTGGGTGGCTCAGTTGGTTAAGCGTCCGACTTCAGCTCAGGTCATGATCTCGCGGTCCGTGAGTTCGAGCCGCGCGTCGGGCTCTGTGCTGACAGCTCAGAGCCTGGAGCCTGTTTCAGATTCTGTGTCTCCCTCTCTCTGACCCTCCCCCGTTCATGCTCTGTCTCTGTCTCAAAAATAAATAAACGTTAAAAAAAATTAAAAAAAAAAAAGTCAACTGTCCCTTATTTGCTGAAGCTGAAGGAGAGCACAGCAGATCACATAAAAATATGCCTTATAATTGGTATTGGCAAGAGCCAGGAGGTCAGGTTTTTGGTCTTTGGATGTGAATATTGCAGAGAAATGTATCAATGTACATTTCAGCTCTAATTAGTAACAGTAAATTATTTGGAGATAATATTTTAAATGCATTATGGAATAACTCAAAGGTTTGGAAATAAATGTATAGAATACTGATGCCTCCTAAAGTCATATTGCTATGAAAATCTTATCTGGAAATAAAAATTGTAAATTATCTAAATAATCTATGAAATGTCACCATACATAAACCTTATAATATTTTCATGTTTCTTTAATCCCTAGATTATAACTGTAGGTTCTTTTCACCCATAGGTTTGATCTAAAGTTCACAGAAAGGAAACATACACACACCAACACATTGATTGTTTTTTTTTAATATGAAATTTATTGTCAAATTGGTTTCCATACAATACCCAGTGCTCATCCCAACAGGTGCTCTCCTCAATGCCCATCACCCAATCTCCCCTCTCTCCCACCACCCCCCCATCACCCCTCAGTTTATTCTCAGTTTTTAAGAGTTTCTTATGGTTTGGCTCCCTCTCTCTCTAACTTTCTTTCCCTTCCCTTCCCCTCCCCCATGGTCTTCTGTTAAGTTTCTCAGGATCCACATAAGAGTGACAACATATGGTATCTGTCTTTCCCTGTATGACTTATTTCACTTAGCATAACACTCTTCAGTTCCATCCACGTTGCTACAAAAGGCCATATTTCATTCTTTCTCATTGCCAAGTAGTATTCCACTGTGTATATAAACCACAATTTCTTTATCCATTCATCAGTTGATGGACATTTAGGCTCTTTCCATAATTTGGCTATTGTTGAAAGTGCTGCTATAAACATTGGGGTACAAGTGCCCCTATGCATCAGCACTCCTGTATCCCTTGGGTAAATTCCTAGCAGTGCTATTGCTGGGTCATAGGGTAGATCTATTTTTAATTTTTTGAGGAACATCCAGACTGTTTTCCAGAGTGGCTGCACCAGTTTGCATTCCCACCAACAGTGCAAGAGGGTTCCCGTTTCTCCACATCCTTTCCAGCATCTATAGTCTCCTGATTTGTTCATTTTAGCCACTCTGACTGGCATGAGGTTGTATCTCAGTGTGGTTTTGATTTGTATTTCCCTGATGAGGAGTGACGTTGAACATCTTTTCATGTGCCTGTTGGCCATCTGGATGTCTTCTTTAGAGAAGTGTCTATTCATGTTTTCTGCCCATTTCTTCACTGGATTATTTGTTTTTTGGGCGTGGAGAAGAATGAAACTAGACCACTTTCTTACACCATTCACAAAAATAAACTCAAAATGGATAAAGGACCTGAATGTGAGACAGGAAACTATCAAAACCCTAGAGGAGAAAGCAGGAAAAAACCTCTCTGACCTCAGCCACAGCAATTTCTTACTTGACACATCTCCAAAGGCAAGGGAATTAAAAGCAAAAATTGACTATTGGGACCTCATGAAGATAAAAACCTTCTGCACTGCAAAGGAAACAATCAACAAAACTAAAAGGCAACTAACGGAATGGGAAAAGATATTTGCAAATGACTTATCGGACAAAGGGCTAGTATGCAAAATCTATAAAGAACTCACATTGATTGTTTAGAAGACTGCCAATTCTTCACCCCCATGCCCATGACTCTCTAATGTCAACTAGGCCTAAATTGGACAAAATGGCAATTATAATCTTCAGTTTAAGGATACTTTTAAAAAACAATGATTCAGTTGGTTAAGTGCCTGACTGTTGATTTCAGCTCAGGTCATGATCTCATGGTTTGTGAGTTCAAACCCCACAATGGGCTCTGCATTGACAGTGCTGAACCTGCTTGGGATTCTCTCTCTCTCTCTCTCTCTCTCTCTCTCAAAATAAAGAAATAAACTTAAAAAAATAAAAAAAGAAAGGTACTAAGTACTGAGGTTGGGAGGAAGAGATGTGAGACCTCTTGGGCTCCACCTTTGAGCCCATTTGGAAGGGGTCCACACATTTGGAAGGGACATGGTCCTTGATTCTTACTCTGACCACAGACATATGCAGTATCAGCTGAGCTGTGCACTTGACATGATACAACTATAGATAAATAAGGCTTTTTTTCTTAGCATGAAGGTACCACTACCAAAACTTGAGCCAGTGGGTATCTTTTTCTAGCCAGATAGTCTATTTTCAGACCTGTTGACTCTTACTCTGGTTTTCCATTTATATTTACTTTTTGTTGGCCTCTACTTTCTGTTACCTGACTAAAAGAAAAACATGCTTGTGACTGATATCTTCCTGAATATTTTTCTTTTATATTCTGATTTTATATGTCCAACCACTTACTGGCTACCAAATTATTCCATGTATGTGTGTATACACACGCACACACACACACACACACACACACACTCACTCACTGAGTGAGTAAAAGGGACTGGAATATACTCAGTCCCCAGGAAATATATGATGAATTAAACATTTCAGTAATTAAAAATAATATACAAAGGTAGAGAACATATTCAAGTGAATAGGGCCGAATATGCCTAGAACCAATGTCTCTAATTCTTCACCCTCTCCATTGTTTGGTTTTTTTTTTTTTAACACAGGTAACTTTATTTTTTTTTCAATATATGAAGTTTATTGTCAAATTGGTTTCCATACAACACCCAGTGCTCATCCCAAAAGGTGCCCTCCTCAATACCCATCACCCACCCTCCCCTCCCTCCCACCCCCCATCAACCCTCAGTTTGTTCTCAGTTTTTAAGTCTCTTATGCTTTGGCTCTCTTCCACTCTAACCTCTTTTTTTTCCTTCCCCTCCCCCATGGGTTTCTGTTAAGTTTCTCAGGATCCACATAAGAGTGAAACCATATGGTATCTGTCTTTCTCTGTATGGCTTATTTCACTTAGCATAACACTCTCCAGTGTTTTTTAATCGCATTCATCCTTGAGCCTATCTCTTATATACAACACAACAAGTCAAAGTTATTTCCATCATTCCCACATCATAATTTTTGTGTTCATCTCCTCCTTCCTGTTTCCACTGTGAAGTCCAAGTCCTATCTGCCTCTACCTGCAATGCCATTAGTGGCTCTTGGCTTCCTTTCCTATTGGACATCCCACCAAATTTCAATCCATATGGTGTGTAAATGCAAAATCAATCTTTCTAAAGCACCACTCTACTCACGCCACTTCCCTAAGCAGGGTATTCAGAAGCTTCCTCCTCTTTATACCTTGAAGCTTAGACCTTTCAGTCTGGCTTTCAATATCCTGAATTACCTAACCTCACTGGGTCTATGCAAACAGAGGATCATATTGTAGAAGGCTATCAAACACAGTCCAATGTTTCAAATGGGGCTTGTGGATCTTGAATTCCATACACAAAGCTTCCATCACTGTTAGCATATTTTTCTAAACTATTTCTTAGCAACCTCCGTCTCAATAATTAATGAATGCTACCCATCAGTGAATGAATAGAACAATTGTACAAACACGTGTTTCTTTCTTTATTCTTTCTTTTCACCTCTACTAGAACCAATATAGAGTTGGATGAAGAGCCTAGATATATATCATCAGAGTCTATGGATCCAAAGTCTGGTTTTGCTACCTTTCTCAGCTGCAATCTTGGACAAATCTTGTCTTTTCAACCATCAGTATTTTTCTTTCTAAAATGGAGATTGGAATAATACCCAATGTTAAGGTTGCTATGAGTATCAAGTAATGGCTAACACAAAACAGATCCTGAGATACATTAAGCACTTAGTAAGTGTTAGTCATTGTAATTTTGTTATCCCTCCCTGGTAACTATCCCCCTTCTATTGCATTATTGTGTATCCACTGACACCTATCAATATTTCAGTTTAAGGTAATAGATCTAACACTGAGGTTCAGCTTAGAAATGTGAACTGTGTGTAACAGCAAAAATTGGTGCCATAATCTAGGAGTAGGACAGAAACAATCTTTAGCAGATTGTTGTAGGAGTTGCCAGACGACCCTGCACAAATTAAATGTATTGACTCTTAGTTTCCTCATAAACAAAAAGGTAATAATGCCAACACTGAAGTTGCTATTGTGAGGATACATTGCTGGATATAAGTCACTGGAAATTCACAAAAACTATTTTCCCTTATCCTTTCTGTAAAAAGGCTGTCAGTATATTCATAATGTTGATAAATTTTTGATATTATGCATATACCTAAAGCCATAGTTTGGTCAAAGCATAAAGGCAAAAACTTCTAAAAAGTCTGCCTTGGTGATTATTTTATCTTGTAATAGATCAAGAAACAATGGAAAAGGTTGATTCTCTGACTTTAATTCTGATAAATAAAAGAATGGAATTAAATAAAGAGATAGTAGTAAATGAAGCGGAAGAACATGAAGCCTTATTTAAAAAAAAGAGCACAGCAATCTGATATATATATATATATAAATTTTTTTTAACGTTTATTTATTTTTGAGACAGAGAGAGACAGAGCATGAATAGGGGAGGGGCAGAGAGAGAGGGAGACACAGAATCTGAAACAGGCTCCAGGCTCTGAGCTGTCAGCACAGAGCCCGACGCGGGGCTCGAACTCACAGACTGTGAGATCGTGACCTGAGCCGAAGTCGGACGCTTAACTGACTGAGCCACCCAGGCGCCCCTGATATATATATAAATGTTTGAAAACAGATTCAAAATAATACATCAAATATTACGTTCCTCTGCCTAACAGAAAAAGGAGACCAAAGTGAGGCTATACTCTAGAAAGCAAAATTCTGAAAATATATGTCCGAAGATACTCATGTGGAAGATAAAGAATGGAGCTCATAAATATAATGTAAGCACACAGGAGATCACAGATGACTAAATGTTTTAGAAACATTTCTAAAGTGAGGGGCACATGGGTAGCTCAGTCTGTTAAAGTGTCCAGCGTGGGTTTGAGCCCTGCATCGGGCTCTGTGCTGACAGCTCTGAGCCTGGGGTCTGCTTTGAATTCTCTGTCTCCCCCACCCTCTCTCTGCCTCTTCCCTGCTTGTGTTCTCTCTCTCCAAAATAAATAAATAAATAAATAAATAAATAAATAAATAAATACTGAAAAAAAAGAGAAACCTGTCTAAAGTGAGATGAAACATGGAATTACAAAACTGTATTTCCTCGGGCTTCAGGATAAACTGAGATATAATATGTTGAAGACAGCAACCGCCACAAGGATTAGTTGTGTGTGTGTGTGTGTGTGTGTGTGTGTGTGTGTGTGTGAGTGTGAGTGTGTGTGTATATGTTTTAGCTCTTCACACTCTCTTCCTCAACTGCATCCACAAGCCTCAGCAAACATAAATAGACCTCAATATCAAGAGTGAAAACAGAAGTAATCAAGCAAGTTCGCTCAAATTGTACCCTATCATTTCTGGAATGAACCTGTAATGGAAAGCTTCCCTTCTCTTTTCGAAGACCAAACACTCCATCTCTGAAGGGAATTTCTTTACCTTTTCTCTTCTCCAGCACACTGCGTCACCAGATAGCTCTTCTCTTCCCTTTTCTTCTCTTTATAATTTTAGTCTTTCTTGGCAACTTATTACCACGAACTATAATTCCCACATGACAAATTTTCTTCAGTCCTACTCTCTCCTCAGGCAATAAACTCTTGTTTTGCTTCCCTGTCACTCTATTTCAACAGGTTAATTTTTGCCCTAACATCTTTACTTCTGGGAATTTGATTTCCTCGAATGCTGGGAAGCTGGTGACTAAGGTATGGCTCAGAGTCACCGACTCAGCTCTTTCCCCACAGATGAGGATGTGGTATTACTAAACTTAGATCAATTGGAAGAGTTTGATATTTGTCAACCTTCCCTTAAGTGGAAGTACTCAAGCGAATATTTGGCCAGAAATATGCTTTAAATCTAGACAACAGAAGTATCTTAGACATTTTCTATTGACACATCACATCCATTTTTATTATCTAAGCTACTGCCCTTTATCATAAGAAAGGGAAGGCGAACTCTTCCTTAACTCTTCCTTTCCCAGACTCGCTTGCTGGTATGGTTTTAAGTGTTAGGAAGGCACTTAGGATGAGGTGTACGAGTAAGCGGTGTAGAATGCTGAGGGGGTGTCAACGCCATTCCTGCTTTTCTGAGGAGGTGCCCCTGGATGATGGATGGCAGAAGCCGGACTCCCTACCCCACCGCCTGTCTGTGCAGTTTCTGGTGCAGAGTGGCTGTGAAGTCAGTACAGTGGTAGCTTGGCAGTAGGTCAGCTTCCTGACCTCTGGTTAGCAGTTGCAGACTTGACCCCTGAACCGCACTTCGCTAATTTGTGAGCTCAGAAACAGAACACTGGTGGCTCGCTCTTCATCCCCTTCCTCTGCCTTCCCAATGATTCTAGAACCACCCCACTCTCAATTTCAGGTTTCTTTCTGCTTGGTTTCTACATCAGTCTCCATCTGATAAACGTCCTAAATATTAAGGGAATTGTCACATGAAGGATTGATCTTCCTGGATTTAGCAAGCCCGTGTAATATGCAGTATTACTATCGATGCATCGCCCCTCAGGGACTATGTTACGATGGGTTTTATCTGCTTCTGCTCTGACACCCACACTTTTTCGAATAAGATTTTGTGCATATTTTTCCTACTTCAATTGTAAACGTAATCTAACATCATAGCAAATCCTCAGCACATCTTAAACCCTATCCATTTCCTCTTATTTCACTGCCTTTCTGGTTTTCTCCAAATAATTATTCTACTAATCTTTTCACCACACTTGATCACCTATGTTTAAAATTTTCTTCGTACAAGTGGATATATTAAGTCTCTGAATAATTGTTTTTCATTTTATTTGTTCCTACACTTTTAAGTCCAACAATTAAGCTTAGGTAACCCAGGGATCTCTCCCTAATTATATCACTTTCACCTCTGATATTCTCCACTGAAGTGCTCATTTACTCCTGAGGTACGAGTGGAAATTATTTCCCTCCATAATACCTAAATGTTGACCCTTCTCACAAGTCATGGGCTCCAATCTCCCACTATTAAGTGGGCATTTCAACTATGACCAATAAGCAAATTAAATAAAACATAATAAATCTCTGATGCATTCAATAATTCATGTAAACTTACTATAAGCCAGGCAGTTGTCTATATCTGGGGTAAAATTGAGACATCAGTCACTACTCTTAGGGTGGTTACATTCCAGTTACATAAAAGTAATTATATATATTAATTTTTTTATTGTAATTATTGTGGTCAAAATTTAAGCAGGTAAGGGAGAGGGTTGGTGGGGATGGGCATGAGAGTTGGAGTGTTATAGTTTCAAATTAGGTGAACAAGAGTATCTTTGCTAAAAAAGTAATATTTAAACAAGGACTTAACAGAGAAAAACACAGCTCATGAAAATGCTAGGAAGATAAAATAGTAAGCATAAAGATGAGATATGCTTTGGGTTTTTAAATAAGAGAGGGACCATCTGTGCAGAGGGGCATGACTCAGGTGGAAAAAAGAGACAAATGTCAGAGGAGGCCAATGGGAGCAGGGTAGGAAGAAACCTTGAAAAGGCTGATAGGCTTTTACAATCACGATGGCTCCATCCCTGGACAAAATGTTAAACCACTGAAATGCTTTAAGCATAAAGGAATTACGTGTTTGTTTGTTTGCTTGGTTTTTGCTACAGAATAAGTCTTCTTGATTTTTTTTTTAATTTAAACTATACTCTAGGCAGGCATAGGCCAAAGCAGGAAGGAAAGTTTCGGAATTTATGCAATGATCTATATTAAAAGCAAAAGCAAACCAACTAACCAAACGAACAAAAAAAAACAACTAGAGAGGTGCCTGGGTAGTTAAGTCAGTTAAGTATCTGACCCTGGATTTCAGTTTAGATCATGATCCCAGGGTAATAGGATAGAGCCCCATGTCAGGCTCTGTGCTGAGTATGGCACCTGCTTAACATTCTCTCTCTTTCTTCCTCTGCCCCTCTCCCTTGTTCACATGCAAACAGTCTAGAATACAGAGTTTTAGTTCATGAGAGCAATGAGACTGGAAATAATTTGCCAGTAGAATGAACAAGAACTCTCAAGGGGTTGGGCCTGGGTAAATAAGTAGATTCAAGGATGCTTGGTCCAAACAACTGGAAAAAGACAGTTGCCATTTGCTGAGATGGTAAAGAATGCCACAGGAAGATATATAGGGGTGAATATAGGAGACTGGCTTTGGATATCTGGGCATCTGGACATTTGTACTGACTTCAGGACATGTAAGTGGAGAGGGAATTAAACACGGAGATATAAAAGCATAGCATTCAGGGAAAAGATCCAAGCTAAAGGTGTATATTGGAGTTACAGAGTACAGGTGGTATTTAAATCCATAAGAATTTATTAGCATAGCATAGGTTATGAGTTTTTATGAAACAAAAAACTATCCAAAAAACTGAGGCACAGTGACTTTTAACAGGTCAAAGAGATTTGTAACAACTAGCAAAAGAGCCTAAGCAAAGCCCCATGAGGAAGAAGGAAAACCAGAAAAAATGGTGACATGCTAGCTATGTTGGGTGGTGGAGAGATTGTTCAAGGAGAAAGAAGTTATCAACTTCTTTTTGGGTAATATTCTGCCTCTAGATCAAGAAGTCTGAGGATTGAGAATGGACCACTGAATTGAGCATGGGAAGGTCAACAGATACCTTAATAATAGCGGGTTTTATAAGAGAAGTAGAGGTAAAAACCTGACTGGAAGGGTGAGAGGAAAATAATTAGGTTCAGAAAATATAAATGATTCTTTTGTGAAGTTTATTTATTAAGGGAGAGTAGGGGTGCAGAGAAATGACATAGTGGCCAGAAGGATTTATAAGGTCAAGATGATTTTCTTAAGACAAGAACATTTTTACTATGGAAATAAAAGCTTACTCTTTTTACACTGACACCCACCAGAACAAAAGAAAAGCAACCCATCTGCCTATTATATACATATGCAGTCACACATGTATATGTACATACCTATAAAGAATATGTATATTCTATGTTCCCCCTTTCTGGAACAGTGGACAATACTTTAAGATGTTTGAGTTCACGCTTATGTATTTTGGGCTACTTATGTATATTCTATATTTCCCCTTTCTGGAACAGTGGACAATACTTTAAGATGTTTGAGTTCACGCTTACGTATTTTGGGCTACTTAGAGAAACATGGAAATAGGCAATTGCCCCATACCCTATGCTATGTTGAAATCAGTCTCTATAATGCTACCAAGATAAATGGATCATGCTGCTTCGTGACTAAAGAACTGCAAACTTCCCTTGTTATATATATGATGTAGCAGAATGTGAACATGATGGATGTTTTAAAGGGGATCTGTAATTTGACCTTACTTTTCTATTTTCATCACCACCATGGCTCCCCTCATTCAATATAGCCTCCGGGTTCCCCTTTCTCTACAGTCTATGCCACTTCACAGCATGGGATCTTTGTACAGTCACTTTGATGTTTTCTATCTTACCCTTTATTTTCACTGGACCTGTTTCTACTCAGTCTTTCAGACTTAACTCAGAAGTCGACACCTGTTTGAAGCCTTCCCCAAGAATTCCAAACAGAACTCCATTTTGTGTTCCCAAGCATTTAACCTACACTTCTACAGCAATCCTTTTCTTTTGTACTCTAACTTAAATGTAAAAACCAGGGGCCCTATGTTACTCATCTTCAGATTCCCGAGGTCTCAAACAGTGTTTGACACTTACTAGAAACTCATTATACATATGTCGAGTACGTGAAACAATGATTAAAAATTGATACAAGTATGTACTCCTTAAAAATAAGATCTAGCTATCCCATTTCCTTTATTTTCAGAGAAGCATGGTTGTTAGAAAATTAAGATGATGCCATACATAGTTTCTGAAGACTTGCAAAAGTTTTCCTCACAGTTTTGAGGGGAAAAAAAGGAGCCTGTTGTAGACGTTTCCAGACTAGATAATAAAACCGATCAGGTAAGAGAAACCTGGCTTTATATTCAGTTGAAGAAAGTGTGTTTTCAAATGAACTTTCACCTGATTTCAAGTTTTATGTAACAAGGGTCTGGATAAAATATGATCCCAATATAAGGACAAGTAGATTGACTATAATTCCACATATACCGAATTCTATTCAGTTTATTCAGGTTAGCCTGTAAGCAGATCTCTATTCTCAAAAATGACTTGATAGACTTCTCCATGACTTGGGTGAAAACACAGATAACCACACTTCATGATATTTTTGAATTAAGTCAATCCTGGAAAAAAGGCTAGACATTGGATTTGACAGGGCCTCTCAATAGGTTAAAAAGATGAGCCCAATGGACAAGATGAGATTTAACAGGGGTAAGTACAGGGTCCTGACTGAGGTTAAAAGAAAAATCAATTGTGGGGCACAGGACTGGAGAACTCACTTAAGAACAGTCTGTGGGAAAAAGATGTAGGCTAGAAGGAAAAAAAGTGGCAAAATCAAATGAAATTTTGTATCCTTTAATAGAAATATAGTGTCCAGAGTAAGTGAGGTCATTATCCCATTATCAAATTTTACTATGCATTACTCTACAAGGTCTAGATCTAAGTATTTTTTCCTAGATCTAAGTATTATATCTAAAGAGGCATTTAACAAACTGACTTTTACCCAAAGATGAATTATTAATATGAACGACAGCTTGGCCATAATAGTAGCTAGCTAGTATTTACTGAGTACATGACCTGTGCTGCTGTTTTGAATTCATTTTCTCACTTAGTTTTCACATACGTCTAATCAAGTGGAGCTTGGAATGGCTTCTGGGGAGCATTGAAACCCCCTTCAGGACAGAAGCACCCATTCGCCAATGTGGGATGTGTTGCCTGACAGCTGACAGCGGATTCCATCTCCTCAAAGTCCCCAGGAGAAGGTGACTTTACCAGAAAATCATATCAATTAATGAAGCCACTGTGAGCTCATCATATTAAGATTTAATATGAAAAGGTTACAGTTAAAAGTGAAATACAACAAACATCAAATGAATTAGGAAAGTTAAGATTATGAATCATTTGATAAAGTTTAAAAGTTAGATTAAATGTCTTGAGGAAAACTTTAAAATATACTATATACATAGGAGTATGTAGACTGCCTTGTCAGAACATGATTTACTGGAAGTAGAAAATTATAAGGAAGGAATGATAATTGTTAACAATATGATTGTAATTTGATTTGCCTTAAATGCGCTTTACATTTTTTTGCCCCAAGATAGGAATCTAAATCAAAAATGAAATTATGTTTTCTACAAAGAAGGATTATCACCTAAGAAGTACACTTGAAAAAAATTCATGACGAAGTCTTCAAATATATATACATATATATATATACATATATACATATGTATGTATATATATATATGTGTATATATATATGTATATATATATTCTTCTCTCCCAGAATAAATAAAGGCAAATGAAGTGAGAGGCATGGAGGTGAAATAGCCAGCTCATGAACATAAGTGGTATCTGTATGCCAATTTTCATATGTACATATATATATATATATATATATATATATATATATATGTATATGTCTCGCTCTTCATCTAATTGTGTTTGCCCCTGGTATTTTGGTAAAAAGTTAATATAACAAAACTGATTATAAGACATATATGGGCTGGTTTATAATTACAGTTTTATAAAGATAGGAAACAAACCAAAGAGAACGGAATCAATCCTTGCTCATAAACATGAAACCAGGGCCTAATAGAAAGACCTGTTCGGGGCTTTTCTGATTTAATCCAAGCACAGGTAAATATGTTTTATTTTAGAAAAATCATTTTAAAAATGGATACAAGTTCCTTCATGTTATTTGGGAGAATGAGAAAAGAAAACTGGCAGTTACTACTAGGACTTGGCCAATTAAGATCACATGTAGGAAATAGTAGCAGAAGAAAAATTGGATGTTGCCTTCCCACTGACCCTCATAGGACACCTTTGATCTAGCCACTATTTTATCCTACTTATTATTTAAATCATCATAATAGATATAATAAATTATGTGTTTACATATTGTTTTCTAATTTTTAAATGTATCTTTCTTCCTTAAAATAAGTATAAATAATATCTCATGTATTTCTTTGAGCTACTGTGAGAATTATGTTGATGACTACTCATGATTCAATGTAAATAATCACTCCTATTTTTCTTCTCGCTACAACTTTATCAAACTGTTCTCTCCCAGAAGAAATAAAGGCAGATGAAGAGGGAGGCATGGAAGTGAAATATCCAGCTCATGAACATAAGTGCTGTCTGTATGCCAATGTCCATACCCTGTTATACCATACACTTCCATATCCTACTTAATCAAACCTCCACTGTTAAGAAAAGAACTATCATCATACTTACTAAGAGATTTTAGAAAAAAAAGATGTCTAGGGCACCTGGGTAGCTCAGTCAGTTAAGTGTACGATTTGAGTTCGAGCCCCGCGTTGGGCTCCGTGTTGACAGCTCAGAGCCTGGAGCCTGCTTCCAATTCTGTGTCTCCCTCTCTCTCTGCCCCTCCCCTGCTCACACTCTGTCTCTCTCACCTTCAAAACTAAATAAACATTAAAAAAACATGAAGGGCATTACTAGGATGACAGGTAGGATCAGATTTTAGTCTTTGGATTAGACAGTAATTTAATTGTTTTATAGAGCTTTTGTAGGGGAATGTTTTGTTACATACAGTAAATACACGCTGAAGTTGCCCCCCGATAAATGGCTCAGATAAAAAAATATAAGTTCTATGAACTATTCTCACAAATTTCCTATGAGTATGAAATTATGTTCAAAGAAAAAAGAATAAAGAGGAAGGAAACTAAGGCCAATAAATACACATAAGATATCTTGTGAACATAACCTGTGAGCAGAGAGAGAGGGAGACACAGAATCTGAAGCAGGCTCCAGGCTCTGACCTGTAAGCATAGAGGCCTATGTGGGGCTCAAAGTCACAAACTGCGAGATCACAACCTGGGCCCAAGTCAGAGGCTTAACCAACTGAGCCACCCAGGCGCTCCCCTAGTAATGTCCTTTGTAGCAAAAGATGCAGGCATGGCATTTATTTGTTATTTATCTTTACTGTCCTTTAATCTAGAAAGTTTCCTCAATCAGTCCTTTGTTTGCATGGCTTTGATACTTTGAAGGCTGGTTATTTTGTAGATGGTACCTCAATTTGGACTTGTCTTACATTTCCTCATACTAGATCCTGATTATGCACGTTTGGCAGGAATATTACAATTGTTATTATGTGTTCTTCTCATTACCTATTTCTGGTAGCACCCAAGTTTAATTTTCTCATTACTGGTGATGTTAATTTTGATCACTTAATTAAAGTGGGATCTGGTAGGTTTATCAACCGTAATGTTATTATTTTTCCATTGTATTTAAAAATAATTTGAGGAGTAGACACTTTAAAAACATTTCCATTTATTTTTTTGTCATCTGACTAAATTTTTTCTCATTGTACTCGCATTAGCAACCATTGATGCCCCTCAGCTGAATTCATTTGTATTATGATATTTGTTAAAATTGGTTGATGGATGTTTTTGACATGTCTCTCTCTCTCTCTCCTTTTTTTTATTAATTTCTTTTCCTCCTGGCACAACACATTTTTCCAGGCTTATTTTGTACTTGGTTCCACTGTTAGAATCAGCAATTTTACAAGAAACCCTGGTTACTTTTACTGAAGAATGGTATTTAGAAACCAAGAAGTAGGGGAGCCTGGGTGGCTCAGTTGGTTAAGCCTCTGACTCTTGACTTCAGTTCAGGTCATGATCTCATGTTCATGGGTTCTAGCCCCACATTGGGCTCTATGCTAGTGGTGGGGAGCCTGCTTGGGATTCTCTCTCCCTATCTCTCTGCCCCTCCCCTGCTAGTTGCAGACTCTCTCTCTCCCTCCCTCTCTCTCTCTCTCTCTCTCTCAAAATAAATAAATAAACTTTAGAAACAAATAAAACCAAGAAGTGGGTACCAGGCTAGTATGCTCTTTGCTGCTGAGGTGTTACACGTCCCAAGTCCTCTGGGTGGATAGAGATAGATCAGAAATTGTTTTCTAAGTAAGATTCCTGACAAAAAGAAGTTCCTTGTAGAAATGGCTGAATACACACACACACACACACACACACACACACACACACACACACACACACATCTTTACTTCTTTTCTCCTTTCTATCTTTATCAACATACGTTAAAACCAGACTTCACACTGGTAACTCCAATCCCCAACCATTATCCCAGGGTTATTCTAGTTTTTGTCCTTTATCTGCAACTTTAAAGGTGAGATGATTAGTTCATACTGTATTATACTTTATATACTTACTGATGTTACCCCATACACTTGTAGAAATGAGTCATGAATCACTGCCCCCACCCTTTTACTTGGTTGGATCCCTCCTTAACACTGATTAGGTTCCAATACTCCTCTCTGTGTTGCTGTATCTGTCTTGGCACATGGAAATCCTTCTCACCTGCCTAGACTCCAACATCCCACACTAGACCACTGAGGCCCCCTTTAGTCTATTAACTCTGCTGAGGGTATGACACCCTATTCCAGGCTGTTGTGCCCCCACCCACATACAGATGTCTACCTTACTTTGATGTAGGACTTAATTTTAAAGGAGGCAAAAAAGGAAGATAAGGAAGGAAAAGAAAAAGGAAAAAAATGATTTTTGAAACAAAGGAAGTTAAAAGGGTAGCTTTTTCCTGTATTTATCACTGAATATGTAGCACATAATTTCATATGCAATTTTAGCTGCTTTATTTTATTGCCCCTTTGAATCTAAATAACCTGGTATAGTATAAAATACCATATAATAAATTATCTGTAATTTTACTAGGTCAGACAGGCCAATGAAATTTTGAGCTGTGATATTTACACCCGTTTTGAAATATTTAACTTTTTATATAACATTTCTCTTATATTTTATTTAAAATCACATTGCATTTTCATTGTTCAAATTCTTCAGGAAAGACTGCATTTTGTAAGCATTAAATAAAGAGGTCCCATCAAAGGAATAATGTTTATAAATGTCGATACTTAAATGTAGGTTTCTCATGTAAGGCTCAGGGTCTAATTCATTTTTATATCTCCATTACAATTTCAGTTGAATCTACCTCTTTCTGAAACAAATTTTAGGTATGCATTTATCACAAAATTTTAAATATTAAGAAAATTGTGCTATTCAATAAATAGTTCCAATAACCTTTTAGTTCTTACCTGAGGTGAACATTTTCTATTTTCCAAGCTGAGGGAAACTCAGTAAGTTAATACTTTCATTATAAGTATAGGTATCAGACACACCCAGACCCCATGTCAGGATAAGTATCAAATATATTTTCATTTTTCAATGAAAAATTTTCCAGTATGGAATGTGAAATATGAATAAATGTGAGATATTAAATGTTTCCTGAGAATTTAATAATGTCTATTCATTATGAATATAATGTTCTATTTTTCATATTTTTTCTAGAATTATAAGCACTTAAAAATTTAAGAAAATCTGGTCATTAGTAAAGTTTACCTAATAGATACAAACTTATATCATCTGTAAAAAAGAACATGTAAAATAGTGCATCAATATTATTATAATTCTATATATATATATATATATATTTGTCACATACATAGTTATTATTTATAAAAAGTTCATATTAATTACAAGGAAATTCATCTAATTTCCTGAGGCTTGGAATTAATATAAGTAGTGAATGCTCTGATCAGTACAGATCATATTCACTTCAATTTAGTATCAGTGAATTTTGATATGACTTAGCACATTTCATTTTCCTAGAATTTAATTGCTTGTTAATGGTTTATTCATATGCCTAAATGTGGACAGTCTACTTCCTATGATTTTCATTGAGATTAATTTTCTAATAACGTCGTGGTAGATAATAAATATTCATTTCTTTCTTTCCTTTCTTTATCCCTTCCTCCTTCCTTCCCTTCCTGTCTAAGTTCTCTTTCATGTCAATATTTTTCTTCCTCCTTCCTTCCCCAAGAACCTTTCATACAATCCCTTCTCGTCCTTTTCCCTTAGTCTAACAAAACTTGACCTGGAGAGTAACGGGTTCCAGTTACATAATATTTTGAGTATTGATTAGTTTTGTAAACTTTTGTTTTATTTTTTTAAATATTTATTTATTTGAGAGAGAGAGAGAGAGAGAGAGAGAGAGAAAGACAGAGAATGAGCAGGGGAGGGGTAGAGAGAGAGGGAGACACAGAATCTGAAGCAGACTCCAGGCTCCAAGTGGTCAGCACAGAGCCCAACATGGGGCTCGAACTCACCAACCATGAGATCATGACCTGAGCCAAAGTCGGAGGCTTAACCGACTGAGCCACCCAGGCTCTCCAGGTTTTATAAACTTTTAAACTTCCCTTTGGTCTTTACGACTAATAACATTACTTCAGGAGTATATTTATATCATATAATCATATCATTATGATATGTATCAGTATCATATCAGTAATAATAAATACCTTTCTTAACTTAATATAAAATTATAGTTATATACTGGAACTCTACTTAGAAAACAGTTTAAAATATTTTCATAGAAGGTATGTATTCTATTAAAACATAATATTACAATAATTTTTTGATATTTCTCTACCTACTCTTAAAATGCAATAAATCAAGTTTTTGTATCATAGGAGCTATAAAAAATATACTACAATGTATATCTTCTGACTTCCAGTCTTGTAAAACATAATGGCAAATTCTATAAATATGTATGTATATTTTATATATAACTGTTATTTATATAACTAAAAACATAACTAGATTTCTAGTTAAAATGAATTGTATTCTACATGTCATTATTTCTATATCTTTAAGCTCTGGGAATAACTAGAATGTTTTCAAACAAAAAATGCAACAGTTTTCAATGGCAGTTATATAATCCTAAATTTTCTATTTGCCTTAAAAATAAGCTTACTATTTGTAGTTTCAACTTTAAGATTTTAAAACAGATTAATTTTAGTTTGTTTTCTATCAAGATGTCTTTTATTTTTAGTTTTTTTTGATAGGGTTCTAACTTTACATAAAATATAATTTGCTTTCTTTTTTAAGGTTTATTTATTTATTTTTGAGAGAGAGAGAACACAAGCAGGGGAGGGATAGAGAGAGAGAAGGAGACACAGAATCTGAAGCAGGCTCCAGGCTCTGAACTGTCAGCGCAGAACCCGATGAGGGGCCTGAAGTCACAAACTGAGATCATGACCTGAGCCGAAGTCAGACGCTTAACTGACTGAGCCACCCAGGCGCCCCTATTATCTGCTTTCCTAAGATATTTTCGCCTTTTTTTTCATAGACAGTTCACTCATAAAGTTGGGGGATCCGAACCAAGGTTTAAAATCAATCTTGATTAGTAAATATGTTCTAAGTCCTCACTATCTTCCCTCAGATGCAACTGTTCTAAATTTTTAAGTATTGGTTCATTCCTTCTAATAATAACCTGTATCATTACTTATTAAAATGTAAAGCTATTTGATTACAGAAATATTTTAGGAGATCTCAGAAATTATTGTGCTATACTTACCAGCCAAAGCAAGAATATATTCTTGAAATCTTGTTCCTATACGGTTAGTGGCTGTGCAATTATATCGTCCAAAGTCATTGTCAGATGTAGGTGCAATCTAAAATAATCATAATAATAAATGTTGAACAATTTTAAAACAATATCACAACGGTTTTAAAATAGACTCTAGTATGCCTACCATCTTCACAACTGTTCTATTATTTACAACTCCTTGTCATATTCTTTTTTTTTTTCTGTATCGAGTAAGTATCACACCCTTTCAAGATGTAATCCATAGACCTGTGTTTCCATGGGACTAGGTGAAATATAGTTTCGCTATTAATTTATTAAGTAGATAAATGCTACATCTACTGAATAGAAAAATCACTAGATATTAATGTATGTAAGGATCTGAAAGTAGTACACATTTTGAAAAAAAATATATTCTGCAATCACTGCAGACATGAACTTGAAAACAGAAAATTGTTCCCAAAGCATCAATTAACTCTTTGTTTTCTGTTTTAGCCTCAAGTCAGGCAGACTTAAAGTTCAAAAAAGGTTGGAAATACATCAGTTTTCTTTCCCTCTCATGATTTTATTGAATATGAAATATTAATGAAGGATGAGGACTCATTCTAAAAAAAAAAATAATAATCTTTCCAGGAAGGTACTTTGCAAGAAAAATGTTGCTCTTGTGTAGTAATCCCTGTAGACAGGCATATTATCTTGATAACTAATAACAGTATCTCGCCTCCATTTATGTTCAATTCTTATCATTCTCTTTCAGTTTAGGTGCAAAATAGCTGACCTCAATCCTTACACATTCGAAATCCATAATTAAGTTAACCTTCCAGAATTCTATTGCTGAACGTTGGGACCAACCCTGTAATTCTAATGTACCGAAATTCTGAAGTATCAATTCAGAAAAGAGATTTGATGATAGTAATAGATACAATTTTCAATCCCAGTAACTATTATTAAGGGAGCATATGCTTACAACAAGAGTTGCTGTTAATTTCAACTCTATCCCAAAAAGGGGAAAATGATTTTGTGGTAATGAGAGGCCATTAACTAAAAGTGCAATTTTGAGGTCCATTGAAGATGGTAATTCTGAAAGAGTACAAAAAAAATCTGTGTTATTCATTCTCTGGTTAGCTGTCTATCTAGGAGTAGATCATAAGTTTAAGGATTAGAACATTTAACAGTTCTTATGTAAGTACTTTTGAGTGATTAAAATATTCATTTTTCTTACATTCAGTTTTTAATAAACTAGGTTAATTTAACTTTAAAACAATTTTACTAGTGGGAAAGAAATCTGCCAACAAAAAATTTCTTCATTTTACAAGCATTTGAGAGTTATTTATCTAGTCCACAGGAAAGAATGTGTACTGAACTGACACAATGCAGAGACAGAATGGCCATGACAAAGTATGAGAACTATCATGCAGCTCCTCCATATTAAAAAGGTAATTTAAATATAACCAGTTTAATTGGAATGACTTTTAAAAGGCTCAATTCAAGGTTTTTTCACTTGTTTGTTTGTTTTCTGTTCCTGGGAGTTTGCTTATCCCAAGATAGAAGTTTCATAATTTTGTCTGAAATAATTTCTTTATAATGTTGTATGATGAACAAATACAGAAAACACCCCTAATAGAATAGATTATTTAAAAGAAAAGCACAGATCTAGATATAACCTGACCAAATCATGAGCCCGGCAGCATATTTGATGTGTTCTAGGAAAGCAATATGAAAACAATGTCCAAGAGTGGCTTGACGCCCAATATGAACACAATGAAATAAGAAGTAATCTTATCAAAAAATAAAATAATGTACAAATAGGTATATTATAAAGCACTAACTTAAAAATATTTAAATTTAAAATATACCAGTTATTCTTGCTATTTATCCAAGAACTAGGAACATCTTACATATGAAACCACTTTTTCATATTTAAATATGCAATTAAAATAATTCAAGTTACTTAAGATGTTGGGCTTTCATAGTACATAATAGAACAACATATAGTTTTGAACATCAATAAGGGCTGGGAATACATTGTTGATAAGGGAATTCAATAATCTTTTTCCTAAGCCTTCAAAAACTTGGTTTCATTTCTCTGTATTCCATTGTGAGAAAAAATCATATATTTAATAGTTAGCACTTTACTTAAGAAACAACAGAGAACAATAAAACAATATTATTCCAATCAATCCATTAGAAAGTTCCTACATCAATTTTTGCCCATATATTAAAAATATGTCCAATTACCTCAGGAAGCACTCAGGGAAAAAAAAAAATGGATGGGCTATAGAGATGAATTTATTGGCAGCAATCCAAAGGATTTATATAATATTTTATTATGTCTTAAAATTCATAATTTAAAAGATTGAAAATATATATTTACTCAACGTGAAAGGAAAAAATTTAAAATCAATTCAAGAAATCTATTATTGACCAACTTGTTATCAATTGCAAACTCTATTTTTCTATATTGTATTACATGTTAAGAATTAGCAATTATATGACTATTATAATAATTACCAAAAAAATAAAAATGTATCATAACCAACTATATATGTTATTGATTCAAGATTAGTAATGCTTATCATTGCTTTTTCTTTTTTATAGTTATTGTTATTTTGTTTTATTTTGTCTTCTTATTGTATTAGTTATACATTAGTTATTTATTCATGATTTTAATTTGATTTTTGAAAATAGTATGCACATAAAAAGTGTATATTCAAGGTCAATGCTCTAACCAACAAACTGTGCGGCTGTGTATAAATAAAAATTGCTTAGTTTTCACTTTGGGATGGAGAGAAATGCCATTTGGGCAGAAGATTAAATAACATGAGAGCTTTATATGAATAAAATATTTAAATATAAAATAATTAATATATTTAAATGTCGGATTTATTACATGTTACTTGAAATTGACTATGGAGAATTATGAGCTATCCCAGAAACTGAAAACTGGTAAAATGATGTAAAGCAGAAATTGCAGATTAGTCTGTCATTTAAACATGAACTTAAATCTACCTGTTACGGAATGAATTGTGTTGACCCATGGAATTCACATGTTGAAACCCTAACCTCTAATGTTATTTGGAGATAGGGTCTTTAAAGAGATAACTGAAGTTAAGTGAGGTCATAAAAATGGGTCTTAATGTCCTTATAAAAAGACAAGAAACCAGAGCTCTCTCTTTATGTGCACATAGGAAAGTCTATGTTAGTAAATGGTTAGAGGGAACATCTGCAAACAAGGACAGGGATTTCATAAACAAACAAACAAACAAACCACCCTGGCACCTTGTTCCTGGACTTCTAGCCTACAGAAATGTGGATGTGGGGAAGGGTTTCTTTGTTGAAACTACCCAATCTGGTATTCATTATAGCAGCCCAAACACAGTAACACAGTACCCCAAACTAAGATTAAATCTAACCTTGGTTCTTAACTATGGTTAAATACCTACATTTTAGGTTAAATCTACCCAAATGTCTTTGTGAACTTGACCTCTGTGTCAATTCACCAATAGCTAGTTCTTCTAATAAAGTTACAAAGGAACCAATTTAAACCGAAATGGATTTAGACAGAGTAGCTTAATTATTAGTCAGCTATCCAAATAATTGGGGAAGTAATGGTTAAACCCTTCTATCAACCAAACATTTCACTAAGTCCAGTTACCAGGTAGAAGACTTAACAAGGCACCAATGAGAACACCTTGAAGTTCATGCAGTCTGGATATCAGATGTTATTTTAAACCATGCGTCTTTAAAATTTATGTAAACTGAACTACAGGGAAAAAATATAGTGTCCTTTCAGCTAAATAAGGCTGGTGGGGAAGATTCCTAATTATATTGAAAGAATGATAAACTGGAAGGGTCCCTGATTATGGTCATAGAAACACAAACTTTGGGAATTGATACAGACACATAATCAGCAATTACTAAATAAGAGGTAGTGTACTCAAACAGAATTTAAAGCCCAGGCACTAGGCAGTATAAAAACAATGATATACAATCTTAATTTAAACTATAAAATGAAAGGCGCCTCTGTGGCTCAGTTGGTTAAGCGTCCAACTCTCTATTTTGGCTCGGGTCATGATCTCACAGTTCGTAAGTTTGAGTCCCGCCTTGGGCTCTGTGCTGACAGTGCAGAGCCTGCTTAGGATTCTCTCTCCCTCTCCCTCTACCCCTACCCCTACCCCTGCTCTCTCTCCCTCTCTCTCTCACAATAAATAAACTTAACAAAATAAAATATGTATACATGTAAAATACATATACAAAATAAAATGAAATGAGGCAGTGAACAAGTAAATCTGGTTTATTTAGAAACTTGTAAGTATGTAACAGCAAGAAGTAACATATGCCAGTCCTAGAAACAAAGCATAACCTCAAAAACAATGGCTACAATCAACAGTGAAACTGAACTTTTGGCCCTCGATAACTGATGAATTAATTACTCATTCCCTCACTCTATTTTTTCCTGATATAACTGACTTTTTCCAAATATTACTTCATGAAAAATAATGGCTTTTGTTATACACTCATAATCCTACATAAGTAAATTATGAGAAATTAATCATTAATGGGCCATGATCCAAATGCACAAAATTTCCTTTTTAAGTAAAAGGACATGAAAAATATACAATAAGATTTGTGTGTGTATATGTATTATATGAAATATATAAGTGTATTTATATCAAGGTATTTAAAAATATAACATAATAGTTAACTGCTAAAATAATACAACTTATTCATATGTACATAAAGACTTACCTCTAATATCATCTTTCTCCCTGCACTATATGTCTTTAAATTAGTGGTGTTTTTAGCTGGCAAGACTAATTTCTCTCTTCTCCAAAGGACTGATGCTGGTGGATTAGATTTCACATCACAGCTTATATTGATCGGGTTTCCTTCCCAAGAGTAATAAATTGTTTGGTTTGATATAAACTTGGGAGCATCTGTAAAGCAAAATAACGTAACATTTATAGACCTTTTCTTTTAGGTAAATAATCAATTAGCGTTAACAACAGTAATTATTACTCAACTACAAAAAAAAAAGCCACATGGGGCGCCTGGGTGGCTCAGTCGGTTAAGCGGCCGACTTCAGCTCGGGTCATGATCTCGCGGTCCGTGAGTTCGAGCCCCGCGTCGGGCTCTGTGCTGACAGCTCAGAGCCTGGAGCCTGTTTCAGATTCTGTGTCTCCCTCTCTGCCCCTCCCCCGTTCATGCTCTGTCTCTCTCTGTCTCAAAAATAAATAAATGTTAAAAAAAAAAATTAAAAAAAAAAAGCCACATCAATTTAATTTCATATATTTAGTGTGTGACAGCAGAACTCATGAAAATATGTTGCTTGACTCTTTCATCAAATAATTTTAAAATTAATATAAAAATATTCATTAAAACGTGAAACATTAGTGTACAAAATTTGCTTTTAATAATCTGAGAAAAAATTATCTAACCAGTTAATTAATAGCTATGTACGTATATGAAATCTGTTTCCACAACAAACTTCATTATAAAGTGAGAGTTTAGGATAATGGAATCAGTGGTCATGTGTCATTTTTAAATCTTGTCTTATTCGCATAATTTCTTTTATAAGATATTTTGAAGCATATATAAAATCTAAATTGAAATGTCAATATCACAATTAAGAGATATTTTTTTTTCCTGAAAAATAATTTGCAGTTCTAATTAAACCAGAGATGATTTAATTTAATTGACAAAGTTGATTTGAAAATTAATCAGTGCCTCTGAGGGTCTGGCAAAACTGAGGCCCCTACATCAGACCTCTGTAAAAACAGTTAAGAGAAAATAGACAATATTATTATATTGTTTTATCAAAATAAGCTAATTGCGAAGACACACAAGTGTGGTTTTTAGCCTTGCTCCATGCCAATCATAACCTCTTCAAGTTTCAGTATCTTGGCTGTATAATTATTTGAGAGAATTCATTTTTAAAATTTTTACTAAATATCATAATCCTAAATTAAGTGGTAGCTAAAATGTTGCTGGTAGAAAATGTTGATTGTTATTGTTATTAATTATTTAGAACTTAGTATCATTTCACAGACTATCAATTTCAGTTTTGTTTTGTTTTACTACCTGTAATTACTTAAAAATGAGCTACACCAATTTTGTTATATCAATAGATTATATATCTGATATATAAGAATTGTAATTTATAGTACAAATGCACAAGTAATTTTAAAATCCTTGTCCTTTATTTGTTTTAGTGTATGTTTTTAATGCCAATCTCACAGATTTGAATATTATCATAACACTGGTATGGAATATTAATTGAATGTTTTCCATGTAAGACAGTAGGATGGTACATTTTATTCTGTTTTATCTTTTTAATAACCTTGTGAGGAAGGTGCTATTCTATTTTAAGCATGAAGGATCTGGAGTAAGGGCTGTGCAGCTTATTCTAGCACTAAGCTGTACGTGTGGGATACGAATCTAGGGTGATTTTAACCAGAGGCCATTCATTAGATAGCCATTCAACCCAGGAACAAAATTATATTATTCAGTGCTAGCAACGTGTTGGTGATGTGGACTCTATCATACGTTATTGAGGTAAATACAATTTGAACAACCCCTCAGGAAGATAAAGAGCCTTAAAAACCTTTATAATTTTGATTCTGCAATCTGGTCTTACGTTTCTCTCCAGAGAAAATAAATAGAAACATCCAAAGTTTATATAAAGGACTTTTAATGCATTATTATCTTAACAAAAACTCAAAACAATTTAATGTCCCTCAAAAGAGAATTGTCTAAATAAGTAGTAACACATCTTGGCCCTTAGGTGTGCTTAAATATCACGCAGACATCTCTACCTATGGTTATCCTCAGCTTGCAGGGTGCCCGTCCTTCCCGTCTGACTGTCTTCAAAACTGAGCCCCACACTTCCTCAACGCAGCCTGTCCACAACCTTCAGTTGGGCGTGGGCTTCTGTACTTGGGGCTCCCACAGACTCTATGTTTTCCCTCAGCATGGTCACAGGCATTGGCCGGATCCATGTCGTTGTGTTTTCCCTAAATGCTCTGACTCTTACAAGTTAAGATATGCCTTGTTCACAATTATATACCTGATAGCTTACACAGTGTAAGGTGCTTACTCAAAAACCGTACATCAAACTTACTTGAACTTAATCAGCCAATTAATTTTCAATTCAACAGCTCAGTTAAATTGAACGGAAGGTATTTTCAAGGAGAAAAGAAAAAAAGAAAAAAAAAAAGAAAAAGAAGACCTTTTTCAAGGCGTGGAAAGACGAAGTGAAAAATCTAGGAACGTATAACTAATTAGGGGTACAAGTGTGAGAGAAGCCAAACTTCCTGATGTTCAGAGTGAAAAGCTAAGGTTATATAGATATACAGGTCTATCTGTAAAACATTTTATTACTCTTCATAAATATGAAATATAATCTCTTTAACATTATCATATTCTAAGGAAAGGTTTATGGATAATTTACTTGCATATAAGTATAGCCCAATATGAAAATCATACATGCTAATGGAACTATTAATAGACGGCTGACTCACAGTCTACTCTGTCCATGATGCGGCATCTGTATAAATATGTATTATATTACTATAATTTGACCATAAACTTAGGGCAAGATTTGATTTTTCTCCAAAAGCAAGCAATTGCTACTAATTGTCTGCCTCATGATCTCAGTAGGAATTTAATTTGGAATCACTGATGTTGAGTGCAAACACGCTGCAGGCAATACATGCTATCCTGAAAGGCACATTAAAAAAAAATGTATTTGTGGTGTGAGGCAAGAAAATATTGATAATTTCCATCTACAATAAAACATAAAGTAAATTCCCATACATTACATGCTTTGTAGCCTCAAAACACTGCCAATGCAGCAATATGCACTAGCACAACATTGGCACGTTAATAAAACCGAACAATTGGTGTTGGGTCACTGTTTGAAGAAGGATACGATTCTGGCACAGGCAACATGAGAAAGCTTCAGGCTAAAAACAAGCAGCCATATTTCATGTTGATAATCAAAAAGAGTGATTTTCAGAGAATTGGCCTTTTTAAAGAGTAGGCCTTTCACATCCTGAAAGACTTGAAGTATTGTGCCGAACAAATAAACTTTGGCAGTTAAGAAAACAGCAGGCGGAAGGAGGAGGAGAGAGGAATACGGCATCAATAAACCATAAAGAAATGGAAACATCTCTCAGGGCATTATATGTCCCCCAAATCCTAGTGAAGCCCAAAATAAAATATTCTACAAAATTCAATGAACAGAAATAACTTTATGGGAAAAACACATTTTTTATCTGAGCAAAGTAGTGAAAAAATCAGAGAAACGTGAATACTGACACGATAAAATATGTCATTCGCTGGATGGAAAAGTAGCGGTGTCCCTTCAGAAAGCTTCAGGTAACAATGAGAACCGAGGAAAGTGGCAAAAATGCCCTCCTTGACAAAACTTTTGTCAGGTTTCTATAGCCCTTTTTAAAAAAAATGTTTATGTATGTATGTATTTATTTTTATTTTTTATATGTAATTTATTGTCAAGTTAGCTAACATACAGTGTCTACAGTGTGCTCTTGGTTTTAGGGGTAGATTCCCATGATTCATCATCACCTACCTACAACACCCAGTGCTCATCTCAACAAGTGCCCTCCTCAATGCCCATCACCCATTCCTCCCTCTCCCCAGCTCCCCCAAGCAAACCTCAGTTTGTTCTCTGTATTTAGGAGTTTCTTATGGTTTGCCTCCCTCGATTTGAAACTATTTTTTCCCCTTCTCTTCCCCCATGGTCTTCTGTTAAGTTTCTCAAGTTCCACAGATGAGTGAACACATATGATATCAGTCTTTCTCTAACTATTTCTGAGAGAGAGAGAGAGAGAGAGCACAAGCAGTGGTGGGGGGCAGAGAAAGAGGGGAACAGAGGATCAGAAGCAGACTCTGACAGCAAAGAGGCTGACAGCACAGAGTCCGAGAGTTCATGACCTGAGCCAAAGTCGGATGTTTAACCAACTGAGTCAACCAGGTGCCCCTCTATAAGCCTTTTTATAAGGACTAGGGTTTATCCTCAGGACCTTCCCTGATCAGCTGCGTTCTTCAGTAAAGAATCCTGAGCCAGTTTAGTGGAAATCTTTCTATCCTGGATATCTCAGTATCTTTGAAATCTGGTCAAGTTCCTTATTACCCATCCTTAATGCCCATATACGTGGCTTACTTTTATAAGAATTTCGTCAGGTTAGTTTAGCAAGAATCACATTGTAGTTGAAATGTAATCAAGTTTCTCTTAGTAATTTTCCATTCACTGACTTCCATCATTCTGTTCAATGACTGTAAGTCTCCACCTACTTTTGTTGTCTTTGGAATTTAGTTCAATCTCTCTCCCCCATTAGAACAATCGTGACCCCTATTGCGATCAATTTAAATACAAGTCTACCTTAACATTTTTAAGCGCCAACATAATTTCTCTCTGACAAAAGGTAGAGTACATTCCCCAAAAAAGGCAATTAAAGGAAAACTTGTTTCCTTTTGTTTAAGAAGAAAGAGAAAAGCAAACAAAGACAAGAAAGAAACATGGCGGTGTTAGAATCTATTGGATTATTTTCTATAATTTTGAATGAAACAGTTTTGAACAATCAATCACACAATAAAGAAATTCACCCCAACCAGACTTTCATGCAGGAAGACAGGGAAGATTTATATCCAACTGTTTGTGTATTCACCAAGTTCTCCTTACGCAAATAAGGGATCTTTGTGTTTATTGTATTTACCTATGAACAAAGTTAAACTTGTAATACTTTCGTGCACATGGTCATTTTAAGTTATGCAGAACTGGGACAGATATCATAGCATCAAATATCTGAAAAAGGAACCGGAGAGTCCTCTACAAATCTTTGTTCTACACACAAGAAATTTGACTCTTGGATATTTGGGAAGGTGGTGGCAGAGACAACCCGTAATCTTTTGCTCTTTTTGATCAGGTTATGAAACCACAACACTATGCCAGTTATTCTATTAATAACTAAGTACATTCTCAGAGAGTGGTTTTAATAGATCATTAATAGTGAAATTAGTGTTTGAAGTGATTATACCAAGTAATCAAGAAGTATTTCACTAGTCCTGTATGCTGCATTTAAGCAATAAAGGAAACATGTAATAGAGTTTGGAAAAAAATTTGATGGAAACAAATGCACATTGGTACACTCATTTCAGGATGATGTCAATAAAATGAGATAATTAACATCATAACCACTTTGCCAATTTCTCTGCTGAGGTATGAGGAGCTAAGATGTAAGATGAAATGTATTCTGGGGCATGTCGATTATTTTCTGCACTCGGGGTTTTATGGCTAGAATCACATTTTGGCAACATACCCTTGAATAGATAGTGCTTAGATGAAAATTCAGGAGTTAGTTAACCTTACATTGAGAATTGAAAAATAACAAAAAAGAGTGGTGAGAAAGAGAAGGAGAGAGAATGAAAGAGGGCAGGAGGAAACAGGAAAAAAAGAAGGAAAATAAAATTAAAAAGGACAAGAAGACAATAAAGTGTATTTTGCTTTGTTGTAGAATTTATATTTCACAAATAGTTCCTGATTTCATCCAGTGCTCTCTTCTGCGTATTGGGGATCAAATGCTGAACATGAAAGACAAGATCCCCACCTTCTTGAAGTTTTTATGTTCTCTCAAGTTTATTTTATAATTTGGGGTAACTTGAACCAACTCACTGATACACTTACATCAAGTTCAGCATCAAAACACAAAAAAACTAAAATAGTAAACTATGAATTTATTTAAAACTGTAAACAGAGAGAAAAGTAAACCCATTCTTTCAATATCACAAAGTCAAAGATAATGCTCTAAACTTCAGTTGGAAAATGTGAATATACCTTTTATTCTTAATTAATAAGATATGTTAAACTATTGTATATAATTTGATTGGTTGGGGTGTCTGGGTGGCTTGGCCGTTTAAGCATCTGACTCTTGATTTCAGTGCAGGTCATGATCTCAGTTCATGAGATAGAGCCCTGAATTGAGCTCTGTGCTATCATCACAGATCCTGCCTGGGATTCAATCTCTCTCTCTTTCTTTCTCTGCCCCTCCCTGTTCACGTTCTCTCTTCTTTCTCAAAATAAATAGACATTAAAAAATAAAATAAGGGGTTCCTGGGTGGCTCGGTCAGTTAGGTGTCCAACTTCAGCCCAAGTCATGATCTCACAGATCCTGAGATCGAACCCCATGTCAGGCTCTGTGCTGACAGCTCAGAGCCTGAAACCTGCTTCAGATTCCATGTCTCCCTCTCTCTCTAGGGGATCAGGCAGATGCAAAAATATATAAGTATAATGAAGGCAATATGTATCACAATAGAAGTGGAATGGGTAAGGTTCTTGTCTGAAAGGTATCAGCACTGAGCCTAATTAGGATATGCAGGGGAGGCTCAAAGAAAACTTCCCAAAGATCATGATCCTTACTTCTAAATTTTTTGAGCATATAAAATGTGTTGAATACAGTGCTACATGCTTCCCATGGATTGTCACAACAAGCCTGACATTAGGAATCTGGACACACACACACACACACACACACACACACACACACATACACACACAGGCATGCGCGTGATGAACTACCAGTGGAAGCCAGAATTTTGCAGCTGCTGTTTATAGGTAAAATATTACATTAGAAATAATGTCAGGCCTGCCATTGGATTCAAGTCCCAACTCTGCCAGATAGCAACGATGTCACCTTGATTTTTTGTTTATTAGTTTGGGCTTTGGGTTTTTTTATTTTATTTCTTTTTAGAATTAATAGTTGAACAAGTTTCTTTAATCTCTAGGAGTTTATTAACACAGAAAACATGAATCTTGGACAAATTAAAAATATAGACAGAGGATTATAATATTTACCATATATAAAGAGGCATTGGACCATATAAAAGGTGAAATTTGTTTTTGGTTAAAATTATAAACTCCTCAGGATAATGTTAATTATCTCAAGTTTATAAAAGCCTCTGGTTGGTAGTTTACTATACATACATACATGTAATTTTATGTATATATATATATATATATATATATGCATGTATGCTTATAATGAAAATGAAGAATAATGCTTTTAGTAAATACCATTTTAATAAGTTAACATGTTTAAAACCAAAGGATGCATGTGAGAAAATCATGTGAGTTCCTCAGTGGCAAAAATATTGGGAAGTACATGATTTTTAGGCCCCCATATTTTCTACTTCTAATTACATGATTAATAAAACTATATTTTTGCACAGACTGTGAGAAGAAAAATACATAAAACTGGATGTAAAATGAATACAATTCTTAACAATCAAAGAACTATGTTCTCCTATCTATCATCACAATGGAAAGATCTCTAAAGTATAATTATTTAAATCTAATTAAATGGAAGCCGTATAGGTAAAAAGCTGAGCTAGAACATTTCAACAGTACTTACATCCATAACCTTAAGTGAATCTCTAATTTAAAGTTACCAGCATAAGAAGAAACACCAGAGTGTGTCAGGATCTGAATTTGTCATTTCCTCAAAGCGGGGATCAGGAAAAGTATGTTCCAGGCATACAAGAAGACATTAAAGAAACTTCTAAGACTGCTTTCAGACCTAGTGCCAAGTTACTCCTGTTTTGATAAATGTACTTTTAAATTTTTTTGCCTTATGGCTGAGACTTAGGGCTGAACATGCAGCTGGCACTCATCAATGCATTCCTAACACTGCACAGCTTCCCTCCCTGATTATTTGCTTACTACAAGCTTTTCACTTTCTCCTGTCATTCCCTCTCAGGCTCTGAAGGCTTTTTTTCTGAACATGGTTTATTTGTGGTTGGTAACTGTGACCTGAGTAAAGTCTTACATTCTTGCTGAGTGCTGGTCTGAATTCCTGAAGTCAGCTTGCTCATGAGCTGGCCAAAGCTGATAACGACACACAACACACGGGCTTTGGGAGCTGAACTATAAAAATCTTTGACCTGAATTTCCACAGGTTCATGAATAATAGAAATCAGGCAGCTCACTCTACAAACTCACTATGCCCTATCTGTTTTGTGAATCGAACTGAAAAGCATAATAGGGTAAGATTGACAATCAATGAAAATAAATTTGTCTTTAAAAATCATATTGATGGTATAACATGTACTGCTCTTGTAAAACAATTTTGGGATCAGAGCAAATCTGTCTTTCACACACTCCAAATAATTTACATACTGCCATGAAATACTAACCCTTCTTGTAGTCATCATACTTTGTGGTATAAACGTTTCCATTTTTTTCTTTAATATAGATTTTAAGAACCACGGTAAAATAAAATAGGATATTCTTAAAAGTTTGACATTCATTCTTCACCAATAAATCACAGTATATAGAAATACCATTCACTTCTCTCCCACCATCTGGTTCATTGTGTGGCCTGGCCATTACTGGCTTACTAGCCAACCAGTTTCTATTTTAAGACAATGTTGGGGTGCCTGGGCAGCTCAGGCGGTTAAGCATCTATCGGTTTCGGCTCAGGTCATGATCTCACAGTTTGTGGGTTCAAGACCCATGTCAAGCTCTGTGCTGACAGCATGGAACCTGTTTGAGATTCTCTCTCTCCCTCTCTCTCCCCTTTCCTTTTTTTCTCTCTCTGTCTCCCAAAATAAAAATAAAAATAATAATAATAAACTTTAAAAAAAGACAAAATCACTATTCTGATTAATCCTTTCTATAAGGTTATCCTCATACTTTTGAAATTAAAACCTTTTATGAAGATTTATAACATTTCACATTAGCTAACCTATGCCTGTCTACTTTGTCTCTATTTGAATCCACTTCAATCCTTAGACCCTCACCATCCCTGACCCTTTCCTGCGTTCAGCACATTGCACTAGCTTCCCATCTGTCTGATCACTATGACATACTTCATCTTAATGCGTCCATTTCCCAAATTAAAACAAAAATTCTCCCCGCAAAACCCACATAAGTTCCATGAGAGCAAGGACAATGTTACTTTTCTCACAGTTCTGTATAGCACCTGAATTTATATTTCACATCCAGTAGATACCCAGCAAATAATAGTTAAGTCAATAAATGAAAATCCAGGTAAGTGTGGAGAAAAACTATACCAACATTTGTCTCATTTTCCTAATATCACAGAATGTAGTACTTTAATCCAGTATTAACTCTGTGGTGACACATTGTTTTTCATGGACTCATTGCTTATTTTGTGAAGAAGCCAGCCCCTTAAATTAACTAAGAATTAACTGCACATGTTGTTTTAATATGTAAATCACCTTGACGCTTTTTTCAGTCATTGGATTTTCTCATTTGATTTATGCTGAGGGAATCTATCAAGGGAATAAAAACTAATATATCCTTTGGCACTTTTAGAGGATAATTCAATTAATAATTTTATAGATCCAGCTCTCCTGAATGTTCACTCATAGGCAGAATCAGCTATGGCAATTAACTGGATTCAGTCCATGTATCATGGGAATTCTAGTGGCTACATGGAATACTAAATTAGATGTGCGTTTATTGCCAATTAACCCTAGTGTTGGATGTGCATTTTCTGTACCAAATTTGAAACAAGTTATGCATAAATCTCAGCATATTTTATGACTCTAGAGTCATAAGTGTCATATTAAGATAATGCTTATGTATGACTTCTTAGCACACATTGGGTTTCTCTTTAATTTGACTGCTATTAGTGATATAATTATTACTGATAATAATATAAGCTTGATTAGGAGTACCGTGAATTATTCTTCTTTCTCTTGTCTTAATATTTTTCCATAAATTGTATGTGCATATATATATATATATATAGATAGATATATATAGTGTATACATAATATATATAATATATTTTTATCTGAATATAAATGCATTTACAAAATAAAGGTATTTTACTATCTCTGGCTATTTCTCCTCTATTTATGCTTTATATAATTGAATTTTCCATAAAGCTACAGTATTTTATTTTATAAATATTTTTTTGAGTTTAAAAGGAGGCAAGCATTTTGTAGTTTATTTATTTATTTTTTTAATATATGAAATTTATTGTCAAATTGGTTTCCATACAACACCCAGTGCTCATCCCAAAAGGTGCCCTCCTCAATACCCATCACCCACCCTCCTCTCCCTCCCACCCCCCATCAACCCTCAGTTTGTTCTCAGTTTTTAACAGTCTCTTATGCTTTGGCTCTCTCCCACTCTAAACTCTTTTTTTTTTTCTTCCCCTCCCCCATGGGTTTCTGTTACGTTTCTCAGGATCCACATAAGAGTGAAACCATATGGTATCTGTCTTTCTCTGTATGGCTTATTTCACTTAGCATCACACTCTCCAGTTCCATCCACGTTGCTACAAAGGGCCATATTTCATTCTTTCTCATTGCCACGTAGTATTCCATTGTGTATATAAACCACAATTTCTTTATCCATTCATCAGTTGATGGACATTTAGGCTCTTTCCATAATTTGGCTATTGTTGAGAGTGCTGCTATAAACATTGGGGTACAAGTGCCCCTATGCATCAGTACTCCTGTATCCCTTGGATAAATTCCTAGCAGTGCTATAAGCTACAGTATTTTAAAGACTACATTATTATTATGCACGATTCTACATAGAAATTTAGGAAACAAAGCTTAAGTGAATCTCTTTCATAAAAACTACTAAGTTGTCAAAAGAAGAATAATCGGTCATACGGATATAACAGTGTTAAAGTTGTTCTATAAATAACAAAAACTCTCAGTATTATTACCATAATACAATAATAATAATAATAATAATAATTAATAATAATAGCAACATTTGAAATAATGATGATGAGGGGTGCCTATGTGACTCAGTTAGTTAAGCGTCACAGTCTTGATTTCAGCTCAGGTCACGATCTCACAGATTTGTGCATCAAACCCAGGGTCGGGCTCTCTGCTGATGGTGTGGAGCCTGCTTGGGATTCACTCCCTCTCCCTCTCTCTCTGCCTCTTCCCTGCTTGCTCTCTCTCTCTCTCTCTCTCAATAAATAAATTAAAAAAAAAAAGAAAAAGAAATGATGATGATAATAGTTAATGTGGTGTTTATCATCTATCAATCAGTGTTTAGGTGTGTTATGTAATGAACAAATTTAATTGCAATTACATTACATTGGTACTATTTATTGTCAGTATTTTACCTTTATATTCATTACTTCTTAATTGAAAGGCTGAAATATAGGTAATTATGTAAACCTTTTCTACCTTCCTTTAAATGTCTTCAATAAAAATTGGTATCAAATTGTTACATATTTTTAACTTTCAAATAACCACAGTATTATTTAGTTGGACTTAGATCACAATTTCATTCTGCTTAACTACCGTTTATGTTAACATATATTTTATATTTTTAATGTGCATTTGATTAGAATACTTTTTAATTTAAAGAGGTGATAAACTACCATCAAAATTTAATTAATTATACATAATATAGAAAAATATTTTCAGCCAAATTGAATAAAAGCAATTTGAGTTATGATTAGAAATGAATCATATGTGATATATTTTCAGAGCACTGCATCATGGTAAACAAAGTAAAAAATTATACAGCTTCTCCTAAAATAAAATTGACATGGATCTCCATCGTTAGTATTTTTTTTTCAGCTAAAAAATGTGCATTCCTTAATTGTGTTTACCCAAGGTCAATCTGCCCCCTAGCATATGATAAGCATTAAATAAATATAAAATTAATGAATGAATATGGCAATAATTATCAAATAGCTGGTACCATACTATTATGCACAAAATTTGTATTACAAATAATCAACAGTTTTATAATATTAATGGATTTAAGAAGTAGAGAAATTAAATGAAAATAATGTTGAAATAACACATTGTAAACCACAGTATAAATAAAAAATACCCATAGCAAAGATTTAATTAATGAAGCATTTTTTTGTTTACCTTTTATGTTTATTTTAAAACGTTTTATTGTCAATTTTATTAAATAGGTAACCAAGCTGCTTCTCAGTCACCTACAATTTTTATTCAGCCAAGTGAATAAATTAGTGAAAGTGCTTTTGATTTTGCTTTTCCAAAATAAAACTGTAAATTTACAGGAAAAGTTAAGATTTAAGGATATCTACTACATATAAATATATCTTTGGGATTTCCCAGAGAGTTTTTGGAAAATCATAAATATGTGTTTTCTTTTCTTTTCTTTATTTCTTTTTCCCCCCACTTTAGAAAAAGGGATATTAGAAATAATTGGCTTTGGTTTTGTGCATATTACATTAGAGTGGAAACGTTTCTACTCATTCTAGGAAATAATATTTCACTGTGAAAAACCAAACAATTTGAAATAAAATTTAAAACTAAATATGTACATATTCAAGTGAAATTATTATCTTGGTTTATGAGCCTATGATCTGGAATTTTATATATCTAATTTTTATTATTGTATAAAAATGTAAAATAACAATCTTTCCAAAAAATAATTAAAATGAGCAATCACAATGTGAAATGCTGCTCAAGGCGAGAAAAATGGTTAAATCAATTGTTAGCATTGATGACTCATGACTACTAGGAGCAAAAATTAATCACATTGAAGTTTGAGGAAATCACAGAAAAAAATAAATGTATCTCAAAATAGAATACCTTTTATGGTATTAGGCTGACTACATTGGTAATTGTTCTTATAATCTTAGAAGACTTTTTATCAAGCCCAAGATAAGTCAAAGGTTTCCTAAACAAACAGGATAATCACTGAATTACTTGTATCTAACAAGTAATATTTGAAATCCTGCTACAGAGGAAGCATTTTAAGATACCATGAGTGCTAAAAATATTTTAAAGAGTGAATTGCTCTTAACAAGCATCAGAGGGGCAGAAACAGTTTTTCTTATCAGCAATATGAGAGCACACAGGACATTTCACTCTGGATGACCCAAAACATATGAAATAAAGTGATCTATGTGAGTAAATATAGTAAGTCAAGTGAGTCACATAGGTTTTTGAAATGGTGTGGATGCAGAACCAGTATAATCTGGTCCTTCCTTTCTAGATCTTTAAAATATTGTGATGATACTACAGTTCTTTAAAATATTGTGATGATATTACATTTCTAAGAGGATTTTTTGTTTTTTCTTTGTTACTGCTCATTTGTATAGTCTCTATGACACATTTTTAATTACAATTGCATTAAATTATATGTTATTTTATGATACTTTCTATGCTGACCCATATAAGTAGATCCCATCTTCCTAAATATATTGCAATATTTGTATATCCCTTCAATCATTTTGCATTTGAAAAGCACTAATAATACACTATTTCTAATGTTATACAATAAATATCATTAACCTGAGTGATTATTATGAGGGTTGTTAAATGAAGATACAAAAATACCATTTACTTCTTTAACATCTTTAAAAAAATTATTGAAAATTATGTTGGTTTTTCTTATTCAATATGTGATGACACAAGCAAGTTTGAAGCAAATGAGAGAAAAATGTAAATAAACCTGTAATCAGGATTCACAAACCCAATTATTACTTTAAAATTATCTTGTACTCATGGGCATGTACTTCTGATATAGCTTATTTTATTTAGCAAATATTTGCTCCCAAAGCCCTCTCAATAGGAGCGCATTACCATACTGGAGTGATGATAGGCTTAGCCACATGACTTTTTGGATGTGACATGAGCTAGCACTTGAAATCAAGCTCCCATTATGGGGTTTGTTCTCTTGTGCCTCTGCCATCACCATGAGGTGGCTTCCTCCCTGTAAGGGGTCACCTCTTCTGCCTGGTGACAAGTGTTACTGGACCCACAGCATGGAGTTAAGCATTGCTGCTTGACATAAGGCTCCCTACTGAAAGCCTGCCTATGTCAGCTGATTGCAGTTGAGCATGAGAACTCTTATTATATAGCGCTGCTGAGTTCTGGAATGTTTATTATGTATGATTATGGTGGCGTTAGCTGCTGATGTATCTCACCGCAGTGCTCTATTTAGTTCTCATTGACTCTTTTCACTGTTTCTCATGTTATATATTTTGCTACTTTGTTTTGTTTATTATCTGTTTTCCCTTCTAGAATGTAAAGTTCACAAAGTCATTTTTGCTTGCTTAATTTGGTTCTCTATACCCAACACCTGGAAGAGTGCTTGGTTAGTAGGACATGCCTGATAAATACTGTTGAGTGAAAATATATGTAATTAAGATCCTAATCTCAGTATGCCTCAATTCGTAAAATAATGAATTTAGATCCATTTCTTCCTCTTCACAAATCAGGAAACTGAAGTTTCGATAATTTAAATAACCAATGTCTTAGGATTAGTTCCAGCAGGTTCATTAAAATTTAAGGACAGCCGCTAATACTACGACATTCAAATATTGTTTTAGTAAAGCCCAATATATTAGAAAACTACTATCTAGCTTAAATCATCACAAACAAAAGCTGACTTAAGTCAGTAGATAGGTATCAACAATACATGGGTAATATTAGGAAAAACTTGTCCTTGCCACTGCTCCACCGAAATTAAATAATAGAATTCCAAGGATTAAAGGATTTAATGATCACAGAGTTCTGGCTGGTTGGATTCGAGTTGTTTTACCTGCCTTTCTCAAGAATCAATACCATAAGTTTTGGTGGCCATGCTATTATGGACTAAGGTATAAAGTAATAAATCCAACAGGGTAAATCTTCATCCTAGGGAAGAGGAGGAAAGTGGAGAAGCATTGTTATGAACTGATTGTTTGTGCTCTCCCCAATTCAAATGTTGCAACTCTGCTCCCCAATATAATGGTATTAGGAGGTGTGGCTTCGGGGAGATGATGAGGAGTAGATGAGGTCATAAGGGTGGAGTTCTCACAATGCGATCAGTACCCTGTAAGAGTCAGAAGACAGCATTGTTCCTGGGCTCTGTTCTCCATCCTATGAGGATAGAAATAGAAGCCAGCAATCTGCACCAGAACCCCACCATGTTGGTTCACTGACCTTGGACTTACAGCCTCCAGAGCCATGCACAATAAACTTCTGTTGTTTATAAACCACCCAATCTATGGCACTTTGTTATAGCAGCCTGTACCAACTAAAATTGTTTGTAAACAGTCTGCCACAAGGTCTTGTGGGCAGCTTCACTCTGTGAAGTTCTGCATTAGTTCCATCTGTGATATGGTCCTTTCTGTTAAATCCACAAAACTCACTGCTATGGACTGAATGTGTATCCTCCCTATGCCTCCCCAATTCATAGATTGAAGCCCTAGTCTTTAAAGACACAGTTTGGAGGTGGGCCCTTTGAGAAGTAATTCACAGATGAAATCATGAGAGTAGAATCCCATCACGGGATTAATGCCCTCAAATAAAGTGGAAGAGATAAGAGGTGTCTGTCTCTGTGTGCATATACCAAGGAGAGGCCATGTAAAGACATAACCAGAAAAAAAGCTCTCACCAATAACCTGGCCACTCTGGCATCCTGATCTTGGACTTCCAGATTCCAGAATGGTGAGAAAGAAATGCTTGTGTCTAAACCACTCAGTCTATGATATATTTATTTTTTATAGCAGCTCAAATTAAGACACTCACTTGCTAGTGAGAACTGTAATTCCTGGGGCAAAGTCTTCAATCCAAAGGAAGGACAGCAAGCTGTGACAAACTGGAGGTAGAGTTTGATACTTCTGGACAACTAAGTTAAGCAGGTGCCAAGAGGCAGTGATAAATCCAGTAGCTATACAATATGACTATTTTTATTTCTTTGTTTGAAATTTGTTTGTTCATTTCTAAGGTTTGTCCTCTCAAGGGTTGGATATTTCCTAAAATTCCTGAACAACTTTTCATTACCGCAATCTCTAAAGTACATTTGAACAATAAGATTTGATTTGAATCAAATGATACCTGTCAGAGAGAGATGAAATGTGATAAGACTAGAATAACTGATAGTAGCTTTATATAAGGAGCGTGGTATTTCAAATTTTCCCAAGGGGTACATGTTAAGTTTGGGTTAAAAAAAATACAGCTGAACAGTAAAAGGTTTTTCACCTTTTCCTCTTAATATTCTGTTCTTATCTCCTGCATATAGAGATAAGCTTTACATTTCTCTCAGACACTGTCCTTGAAATGATCATACTGGGTATAGCACTAGAACCAACTGATTTCTACAAATGAGCTTCGTTTTTAACCTCTATATTAAACTCAGTGTTATGGTGAGTGTAAAAGTTAAGGTCATAAGACAAGATTTCAATCACAGATATATGTGTGTGTCTACTGTGACTAAGAAGGTTTTCTAATTTCAAGGTGTTTATTAAGATAATTTTTAAATGTTAAAATCCTGGTCACATATTATCTACCTCATCCTGTACATGCAACAGATCAAGCTACTAGAATCACTGTTATCTTGAGAGACTGTAAAACGTAAGGAAAGAATTATCTGATAGAGCAAAGATTTATCAATTCTATGGAATACACGTAAATAGGGAAGTAACATGAGTCTGTTATAAGATTAAAGAATTAATGTTGTCATATCCTTAAAAGGTTTATGATATTGCTAACACTAATATACCACAAGAGAAAATGCGTGTAAAAATTGCTATTATGTCTGACAAGAGATAAAAGCAGGTACAAAGAGGTGGATGAGAAAAAACATAAATGAAAAATTTAATACTTCTTAACATGCATTGTTATCATTTGTTAAATTAAATCTATCACATGAAAGAATTAAGTCTAATTAATAGGTAATATTCAATAGCCACAAAACTTAATGATATTCTATTTTTTACCAAATGTACTATGTAATCAGTGCTTATTCTATTAAACCACATATCACATGCCTGTTATCTCCTTTGATCTATAAATTGGAACTTTAGTTCAACCTATGTTTCTTAGTAAGGGTAATGCCTTTGAAATGTTGAAAGTGAGCTGGCAGGAACCCAAGAAATCTGTTAAAATAAAATATAAAAGAGGTTTTGAATTTTATATAAAGGAGGTCTAATCTCCTAAACACCTTAAGTTTAGTGTTATTACAGCAAATGTGGTTGGTATGAATAATAAAGGGCTTGATTCTTGTTGACTCACTCTTAGAAAGAGTATATGGTACCAGCTTGAATCAGGCAGTGAAGATTGTTCTGGTCGGTGGTTTATGACACTGTGTCATGCTTTTGTGTTTTCAAGGTTTCTATACTGTTTTGATTTAAAGATGCAGAATAAAAATATTCTTACCATTTATAACTTATAAATATTTATTTACAACAATAACTTCTCATGGCCTTGCATGTCAGGTTCTAAAAGTTTTCTTGCTAGTATAAATTAGCTACTAAGTAAAATATCTTATCTTATAACAACCCAGGCTTTAGTTACCAAGAAATAAGCTTATTAGGTAGTTTTATTACTTATTATTGGTGCAATGCCCAATCAAAACTTCTACTAATATGAAAGCATATAGGATTTGTTACAATAGGGGTGTCATAAATGTAAGAAAAGTTCCAAATTTCATAATACAATTACACTACATTACAAAGATGACCATTGAAAAAGAAGAGTAGGCTGCCTAACTAAATTATGACCATGGTTATAATTTCCAAATGATCATTTAACATTCTACCTCAAAATAATGCTAACTGTAGACAAATGGTAACATTGTGGCATTTCCTCTATTTGTATATCAAGGGTAAAATCTAAACTTTAGCAATTAAGGAGATTAAGATTAATAATTATGCTAATTTCTACTTACATATAAATTCATCTTTCACTAGCATACTTGCAGAACTTATCATAAAAGAGTTTTCCACCATCATTTTCATCAATTTTAAGCATTTTTCTTAAATGCTCTTAATTTCTTAAAAACTCTGAACATCTAACTCTAAACCTCAGATAAAGCTCTCCTATATCTTAATTTAAAATCTGAAATGATTTACAAATGGACAACTTAATACACTTTCCAGGATGATTAAGGTTTGCGTAGATAAATGAAATTGACTGAGCAGAAGATCAATATACTGAATGAGAAAACGGAAACTCAACTTTTTCTTAGGACTTTGCATTTTAAACAATCTTTGATCAGTGTAGTGTTTTATTTGAGAACATAAAACAAATGAAATTTGGAAAAGAAAAGTGAAGGAAAGAAATGTACTAGAAACAACTGAAAACTGAAACTAAGACATTCATATCTCAATTCCAGAAACTAGGGATACCGAATATTTTTATAGTTTAAGGTTGTATGAAAAACAGAATATTTATAAATTTCTGTTTCCATAACGGCAGTATAAATCTGTGATTGTCCATCTCCCCTAAGGGTAATAACTAAAGGCTCTAGAGATGACACATTAAACAAAAAGACAAAAACAATCATAAAAACCACTACCTAAGGCTTCTGTAGAGTAAACAAAATCAAGGAGATTGTGGAAGGAAATTAAAATTAGTTTCCCACTTCCTTTTCACCATAGCTGAGGAGGTTCACCCTGATTCTGGAGCTAAAATCTGTCCAGAAGTACAGTGGTACCTTGGAAGAAGCCAATAGAAGTTGAATAGTGAGGGGGAATCCCAAATAGGGGTCACAGAAGGAGAGGCCATAATTCTGCATATAAAACCATAAATGCCTAAACCCTGAGCTTTGAATGCATGGAACAGGAACAAGCTTGAATTGCAAAGTCTTTAGGAAGTTAACTGAGATTTGAGTCACTGCTTACCGGAGGCAACACAGAATTTAGGAGTGAATGTCTGCTTAATATATTTTTTCCAGATGGTTGTCAAAAGACTTAGAGTCTGCACAACATAATATTTACAGTATCCAGGACTCAATCTAACATTTCTTTACGTTCAATGAACCAGGAACATATGATCAATTCTAAGGGAAAAGATAATTAACAAATGCATTTCAAGATGACCCAGATGTTGACTCTACCAGATTTTAGATTTATAGATATTGGAGTGGCTATTCTCATGATGCTCCATGAGATAAAGGAGAGCAGACATAATATGAATAAGAATTTTAAAAAATGTCAGCAGAGAAACAGAAAATATAAAACAGAACAAAATTAGAAATTTAGGAAAAAATTAATATCTTAACTCACTGATTGGGCTCAGGAACAGAAAGGAGATGGTGAAATAAAGATCAGTTAATTTAAAGAGAAAACAGGAAAAATGATCTAATCTAAAGAACAGTGAATAAATACGTAAAGCTGAAGGACTATAACATCAGAAAGAAACTTGGATATTTAAGGGTGAAGAAAGAGCAAAATGGCTAAGTAAATGAAAGTATTTTATTTTCTCTTCAGTTCCTAAAAAGATTTATGACTCTTTAAAACAAAACTTACCATAATTTATGCTGAGATTTCAATGAATGTAGAAGTAACATATATGAAATCAGCAATAAAAAGCTCACTGGTGGGCAGGTGTAAAAGGATCGATATGGTTGCAGTTTCTCTATTTAACATAAGGTGTCAAAATATTAACTCTAGGTAGACAGTGAAATGTTAGGTTTTTGTATTATAATTCCTAGAGGATCACTTAAACAAAAACAAAAAACATATGTTGCCAACATACAAATTAAAATATCAAAATCTCATATAATTCAAAATAATGCAGAAAAATTGAACAGAATGTGAAAATAACAGAGGGAAAAAGCAGAAAACAAAATTGTACACCTAAATGAAACTGTATCAATAACAGTATTAAAGTTAATAGTCTGAAGCATGAACTATGGCAAACTATGAACCATGGACAAAACGTAGTCCAAGGACCTCATATATGTATTCTTACAGTTAAGAATGGTTTTTACATTTTTAATTATTTGTAAGAAAGAAATGCACAAGCCTTTAAGATAGTTTGCAAGTACCACTTAAGGCTCAGGAAAATCTGAAATATTTATTACCTGGCCCATTTATTGCTCATCCTTACTTTAAATATTCTAATATAAGGTAGAGATTGACACAAAGAATGAAAAAGCAATATTCGGTCACATGCTGCCTAAAAAGGCACATTTTTATTTCATATAAAAATATAAGTAGATGGAAAGTAAGCAAATGAAAACGGGTGTACAAGCAGTAAGCCAAGGAAGGTATGAGTAGTTATGTGCATATTAGGTAAAATACATCAAGTCAAATGATTAGTGGAGAAAGTCAAAGAAAGAATTAATGAGGAAGACATATGTGGGAGAGAAAATAATGACCTATCCCCCAAAGATATTCACGTCATAATCTGCGGAACCTGTAAGCGCGTTACACCAGGAACTTTGTTTCCAACAGGAACTTTGCAGCTGCAATTAAGTTAAAGATGTTGCATTGAGAAGAATATCCTAGATTATCCAATGTGGGTCTCATGTAATGGCAGGAAATTCAGAGACAGAGAAGATGTGAGAAAAGAAGCAGAATTAGAGTGGGGTGATGTGAGAGAGACTCCATCTGCCATTGCTGGCTTTAGAGATGGAAGAGGACCAAGAGCCAACAAATGTGGGCAGATTCTAGAAGCTGAAAGGGACAAGAAAACAATCCCCACAAAGGAACACAGCCCTACTGACTTTTCATTGCAGTGAAAATCATTTTGAACCTCCGACTTCCAGAACTGAAGGGTAACGTATTTGTGTTGCTTATAGCAATTAAGTTTGTGGTCACTGGTTATAGAAGAAATAGAAAACTAAAACAATATACAAACTGTACATGTGCACAGCCTCACTGAGCCTAAAGATACATGACACAAAAATCAACAGGAGGAAAGTGAGAGAGAAAAGTTCACAGTCATGGTAGAGGATTTTAACACCTCTCATTCTCATAAAACAGCTATACAAAGAAAGTCAATAAAGACATAGAAGATTTAAATAAGACTATCACCTACCTCCATCTGATTGGTATTTCTAACACACAGCATTCTATGACTGCAGAATACATGTGCTTTCCATACACACTGTGTAGTTACCAAAATAGATCATATGCTGGGACATAAAACAAATCTCAATACATAAAAAATAATAACAATCATATAAGAGGGTTATTTTAAACAGAGTGAAGAAATAAATAACAGCAAGAAATCTAGGAAAATACTAAATATCTGGAGATTAAATAAACACTTATGAATAACTATGGACTAATGATAAAATCACAAGAAGAATTAGGAAATATTTTCAACTAATGACAAGAAAACACAACATATCGTAATTTGCAGGTTGTGCTGAAGTATTATTTAGTGAAAAAATTAGAGTTTTATATGGTTATATTAGAAAATAAGAAATATCTGAAGTAAATGACCTAATATTCCACTTTAAGAATCTATGGCCAAAAACCAAAGCAAGACCAAAATATATAGAATGGAAATAAAATGTAAATCAACAAACTAGAAAATAGATTTATGATAAAGAATATAAATTGATAAAGCCCCAAACTAATATTTTGTAAACTCAACAATATTGGCAAATCCTTAGCTAAGATAAAGAAAGTCTTTTCAATAAAGAGTGCTGAATCATTTGGATGTAGGCATGAAAAAAAAAATATATGTTGACTCCACAAAAAGAATCCAAAATAGATCATATATTTTAATGCAAAATGTAAAGCAATATAACAATAAAAAGAAAGCCTAGACATAAGTCTCTGTGGCTTTAGGTTAGGTAATGATTTCCTAGATGGAACATGAATTATATTACACATGAGTCAAATTTGATAAGTTGGACTTGAGCAAAGTTAAAACCTTTTGCTTTTCAAAGAAACATATTTATTCCAGAAAAAAGAAGAAATATGTCCACATGATGTTCAAAAATGTTCACAAAGGCTTTTCATAATCGCCTCAAATTGAAAACAACCAAATGCTCATCAACAGGTGACTAAATACATAAACTCTGTTTCAATCATACAATGCAAAGACAGGAACAACTTATAAATTTTTGCATCACATGTGTACCAATGCATACTGACTGAAAGTGTTTAGTAAAAAGTTAAAATTAACATAATATTGTATGATTCCATATATAAAAAGTTCTGGAAGTGTCTCTAAATTATGATAGAAAGTAGATTTACAGTTGCCTGGGGAAGAGAATGGAAGGGCAAATACATTACAAAGGAGTTTGATAAAACTCTTGGGGGTGATGTAAATGTTTGTTTAGGTTATTGTGATAGATTTGAGGGCACATACATATGTCAAAACTGATCACATTTTGCCTTTTATATATTGGCATTTTACTACAGTTCAACTCTATTTCAGTAAAATTGTCCACAGAGGATATATATTTTTTAATTATTTCCACTAAAGAAGAATAAAATTAAACACTCAAAATTGTTTTAAAAAGCAAAAAATGATGACGTGCTCTAAGAGCTATCAAAGTCAGTTTCAACAAAACGAAATAAAAATTATCTTAAAGGAATGATTTAAGAGTTGAAAAAAACCATTTTATTATTTTTAAAATAGATTTACCTAGCCAGCTTCTCATCAACAAGATAGGAACCACAACCTCAAGGAATGTTCAAAGAATTGTCAAAACATTCTTTTACATAGCAAGGTTTTTTTTTATCCTATCTAAATAAGAGATACTATATAGTTCGCTCATAAGCTGTATTCTGAACATTTACTTCAGAAAAATGAAACAGGCTGACCAATGTCTAAAACTTTAAAGCAAAGAGGTAATACATCTGTGACTAAAAGCAACTTGTACTTTATTACATCAGTGGTTGAAAACCAGAGTATTTGGGGTTTATTTTTTTGTATTAAAATATTTATTTTCGGGGCGCCTGGTTGGCTCAGTCGGTTAAGCCTCCGACTTCAGCTCAGGTCACGATCTCGCAGTCTGTGAGTTCGAGCCCCGCGTCGGGCTCTGGGCTGATGGCTCAGAGCCTGGAGCCTGCTTCCGATTCTGTCTCCCTCTCTCTCTGCCCCTCCCCCATTCATGCTCTGTCTCTCTCTGTCTCAAAAATAAATAAACTTAAAAAAAAAATAAAAATAAAAAAAATAAAATATTTATTTTCTTAAAAGGTCACAAGAACATACAATTCATACTGCAGTTCACAATCATTTGTGTATATCCCATTATTCTCTACCTAGTTGAAATCAGTAATAACTAAAAATCTCACATCATTATATACCAGTGTTTCACATTATCTTGATATTTTTCTCCATCTATCACTTTAAAATTTGAATTTAAGTTGAGGTTTGATTTAAATCTGTCAACCCCAGTGTTCTAATAAAGCGTGAGTTCCATTTTATTCATTTTGTGTCCAGAATCACTCAGTACTGATTCCGAATCTTAAAAGAGCTTAATGAAAAGAACCAAGGTTTGACCCAGTATAGCTTTTTAAAATTCTTTTCAATGGGGTTTTAAAATATAGACACTGAAATTATAGGTCTTAATTTAACTTTTAATTTATTTCATACTGAACACGTATGTAGGCATGCATGGAGGACAACGAAGAAGCTACAGGGAACCTTTGAGGGATGTGGGTATGCTTGAGTCAAAGCATTTTTAAATGGTTGAGTATAACAAAGCCCCAAGAATCTCTTCCTTCAACCTTCTTATTTGACATAAATGGTAACTGAGGTTCCAGAAATACAGGTCACACAATTAATCAGCACCAATCCTAGTGCTAGTATGTTAACCTGATACCGTCTATATGAGCCAGTCTGCCTTACCCTGTTTTGGAAATATCAACGATATTCTTTTCTCATGAGCTCCACTTTTCTGGGCACTTAGAGCAGTGATTTCGTAATAATTCTGTGATCTGTCAGAAAAGCTTTTAAATATTTACAAAACGCAAAACAAAAAGTCTTATATATTAAGTCTTCTTAAGAGAATATGATGCTTATCACTTTTTTTAGGACAATGGGAAGGGGCTGGAAGTATTCTACAAACTTCCCCTCTAAACTGGTTGGGCAGTTCTAATACAAAACATGCTTCAGCACTCTTAAATTTTTGCTTATGTTGGTCCACATTAGAGAAAAGGAAAAAAATAATAAAGTAAACTTTGGTTTAAAATACATATTTTGAATTACAAAATATAAACAGACATGTTGAAAGTTGGAGAAATGTTTATAATTTGTTACAAGTGTTGTTGACATGAAAAAGATATATATATATATGTATACACAAAATAATGGGAAAATACCAGAAAACAGTATTATAAAAGAAAGCTAAATAAGTTATCAGCATCACTTCTTCCTTTGTGTCCTGAATAATATCATGGCTTTTTTGTTTGTTTGTTTCTTTTTTTAAGATGTATGATAGTAATAAAATGACTTTCTTGGAGGTTCCCTAACTTAAGCAATGAAATCAGTGATTTGTGATAGAATCACTTAATATCCTTCATAATTTTTTAGAATTATTTAATTGGCCTTTCCATGAATTTCTTAATAAGAACATTTATGAAAATAATATGGATTATTTGTGCTTGTTCTTGAGAAAATATTTGCTTTCAAAAGACATTCTCAATAAGAAAATACACCTTATTTCATAGTTACCCCCATATTCTGTCAGTATTAATGTACTATAAATTACTCAATAGAAATGTGTTATCAATAAGAGCATCTTGGGGCACTTGGGTGGCTCAGTCGGTTAAGCATGTGACTCTTGGTTTTGACTTGATCATGATCTCACAGTCCGTGAGTTCAAGCCCAGCATTGGGCTTTGTGCTGACAGCGTAGAACCTGCTTGGGATTCTCTGTCTCCCCCTTTCTCTCTGCCCCTTCCCTGCTCTCTTTCTCTCTGAAGATAAATTAACATTAAAACACACACACACACATACACACACACACACACACACACACACACACACACACACAAGTTCATTTAAAAAGAGCATCTTATACATTCCCACTAAGACAGCTATGTCTTCAACATCAGAAAACCTCCAAAATTGATGATTTATTGAAAATAATATTAAAACTCTTTCTTTTTTAGGAACATATATATGAAATTATTCTAAAATCCCATGCAATGACCTAAGGTGGATTGAGCATTTGCATTAGCCCTCATAATCCCCAAATCACACAAAATTATGAAAACCCTTGTATTTATTTAACAACTCTCCTTGTCATCATTTGCACTTCCAGACAATAAACATTACTTCGATAAAATGTAAGTACTGATGCATTCAATCATTTTGAAAACACTATTTTTGTATCTTAGGAGGATGCAAAATATCTCAACAAAATAACCACATATGTGAAACACAGGACCATCAATCTTAGAACTCTAAGGAGATACTGACAACCACTGAAAACTAATGCAGTTTAATGTATATTGTGTTTGGGTTAAAGGCTGCAAAAAAAGTAAAAATGAAAATCACAGTTTTCAGAATAAGCAGTATGGAAAAGCATTCAACACACGGCACTGCGAAATGTCCCACAGCATCCACTAGATGTCTCTAATAACTGACTGAGTGGCCGCATTTGTTCCAGAGCTTGCGTTAAATAGTGAAATCATGAATTACACATGTATTTTGATTTTCCTACTCAAATTCATACTTTCTAAAGCAGAAAAAGCTGTTTCAATAAACATACAAAAAGAAAATAACTTACATTCAATATCAAGGTACATGCTCTTTTGGTGCCCTCCAATCCTACTTGCGGCTTCACAGTCATATCTCCCTGAATCTGACAACTTCACATCTTTAATGTGCAGTGATGAGCTTCCATGCTGCCCTTTGACTTCGATACGGCCGTCTGGGCTCTGTTTGCATCGATTCAGGAAAAAGAAAGATTTTACGCTTGGTTCGTGCAAAATGATGACCAAACATAGGGCGTTTATCACACATATAATAAATGAAAACAGAAAGTCTTACCTGCATTAAGGATTTTTAAAGTCATGTTTCTGTATTTATGATTTACTGCTTTTAGCTTTTCCATTTTTACCTGCCCATTTGCTCATAGGGAACCTGACATGTAGTAAAAACTTAAACACGTGTTTTATCAACCTCCTTTATATAATGTGCTCTTTGCTTTTTCAAAACCTTACATGTTCTTCTAGGAAGGGCTTTGTTGGCTTCCAATTATGCTCCTTGCAAACATAGCAAAACAACAATGCCTATTCAATTCTGGCTAAAACTCACCAGTCAAAATGATATTCTTGTTTTCACCTTAGTTCCCTATTTCACCATGTAAAGGCAATGTATCAAGATGTATGACAACTGAAGCCCAAGAGGAATTTATAGTTATTGTTGAATGAATGAAACAGTACTGTTCATAAGCCTAATTAGCACTGTACCTATCACAGGTAAATTATTAAAAACAGCACTACGAAAGTCACTCTTAGAAAGTCAATGGAAACAACATAAAAATGATTAATCATGTACTCCACGAATATTGATTCAAATCAAGGAATTGCTCATAATCCAATAGTTTATAGATTATATTTCAAATAAGAATTCTTGTGTGCAACCTAATGGGTAGAACTACAATTATTTTCTTAAATCACTTAAATGCCTTTATAGCACACATGTTAAAACACAGATAATTTACTCACCGAATTTTACTTTCTACAATCAGGAAATATAGTAAAATTTGTCATTTTATAATTCATTTGAAACATGTATTTACTATTATTGAAATGATTATTTTCAACGTCTGAGGTTTTAGTGACTCAATAAACACTGCATGCCACACATTTATTTTGAAATATGTAAGTTATTATGTAATAACATAATGGTTGTTTAATTTTCTATGTAACTGAAATTGAAATAAATTTCAATACATGTGTGCACTTTGTATTATTAAAACTTGGTGTTTATTTTCTTGTATTCATATCAACAGACTATTTTAAAGCTCTTTTTCAAACATGAAATTGCTTGGGACACAATACAACCATTTTTTGCTTTCTACTTTTATATAGGAATGTAATTACTACACAATCATATCAGTCACTCATAATTTATTTACTATCATTATCATAAAAATGGTCTTCAAAAACAAAGAAACAAAAACATGCTGGGAATGTATTATGCAACTTAGATCAGGATTTCTAGGCCAAAAACATGTTCTCCAACTTTCAAGAATTGCTAAAAAATAGTAAGGTGAGGTTTTCAAGCAGAAGGCATTCTCTTCTGCCAATATTTAAGATGTTTGGCTGCCAACCCAATTACTTACTTGAGAGAAAAGGAAAAAAAATGCAGAAACTCACAAAAGTTAAAATTAGAATGAGTAAACTCAAAAGCAGAGTGGCCAATTTGTTATACAAAGTAAGTAACTACTTTTCAGTCACTAAGTGGGTATTCCGAGTTCTTTATCTTACTGCACTTCTGTTTATCATTGGATCTCACTGAACTATCCTTCCTTCCTTATGTGCAGACTTCCTTTGGCTTTCAGGACACCCACGCTCTCCTATTTTTTCTCCCAGTGTCATTTCTCTGTCTACTTTTTAATCTGGGTTGCAGCTTCCTCTCTCTCTGGAGGCCCCTGTACTCTGTCCTAGACAGTCTCATCCTCTCCCTTACACTTGCGATCATTAGTCACCCTTCTCCATCCAGAAACTCTTTTTCTCTGGAGAGTTACAGGACCAGATACCTCTCCTTCAGGGCCTTCTTGTTTCATGTGTTTCTCCAACCAGCACGAACAAATGTGAGCCATCACTCCATCACCCAGAATAACTTCTTCTACCCCTCTTGTCTTCCCTTCCATGACTGATACTAATTCTTCCCCATGTCCCATGCTTGACCGTGTCTTCAGTCTTGGATCAGTTTCTGAGCCTTTATCTATTTATATTTTAAATGATGACAATGATTTATCATCTTGCTCAATATTATCATTTTCAATGTCTAGCAACTGTGTTTCCATAGACCTCTCTGCTCTCTGCTTCTACTATCTGGAACCTTGGCTGTGCTGCTGCGTTGGACGGATGCTCACGTGCATCTCTGGATTTCAAGAGAACAATCACACTCAGGGTGAATGTGACCGAAAAAGATTCCCCGACTCTGCAAAAGCCATCAGCATTATGTTATTTCCCATGTTTCTCTAGCAAAATCTCATTGCAGATGCAGAAATTCTTGTGTAGCTAAGAATACGTTTTTTAAAAAGCAAACTTTTAATTCTCATACCAACTTCATGAAGGTTTCACATCTGCTGCGCTCTATGATCGTGAATAACATTGTGCTGATACCTAAATAAACTCCCAGTGTCTCAACCTGACATTTCAGTACTTCCATATGACATCACCTTTCTAAGACATCACTTTTTTGTCTAAGCACACTTTACAATTTGGATACCACTAATTTGGATTCCAATTAATGTGAATTACATGTACTGTTATTTCCATAAGCACTCTCCACAGACCTGTTTCAACCTTTCCCTCTTTATCTCTTCCATATTTACATGGCAGGATTCTCCCACATTCTTTTAATTTCCTGGAAAAATATAAATTTATATTCAAAATAGTCCCTGGTGGACTATTTTAAATAATTATTAAATGTGGTAGAACATGCCAATATAGTAATTGCTTATAATTACTACTTTGAACTCTGTGCATTTCTTAGGACACACTACTTTTCTAATCTTACTGAAACTTCGGGATTCATCCTGTAGGGTGATATTATAGTTGAACAAAGGTGAGAACATTTTTATTTTTATGGTACTTTATGTTAAAGTCACCTGGACTAGTACCAAGGACAGGACCATTATATTCTAATATCTTATAAGGCAAATTAAGTTATAGTGAAAACGTAAATGTGGTTGAGTAAAGGAAATATATTCCTCCAGCTATTATTTAGTATTATTATTATTTACTATGGATGAACAACTTGCACTTATTATCTTTATTAATGTGATAAAATAGCTTATCAATGGTACAAAACAAATTCTTCATTTTTCTATTAGGAAAAATACTGTTCTTTCACAGAATTGAAAGGCAAATATATCTCCTTTGAAAATAAACATATGCTTTTGTTATTTCCTGTTGTAAATGATATGGTTTTGACTTGCGAAAAACTGGTGTTTGTAAAATTAGTATGAAATTAGTAAAGATGTGGAGATTGAAAAGTTATTTTCAATGTATCTGAAGTTATTAACAGAAATTCTGGAAGAACAGAATTTCTTTGGGAAGGTATGTGATTCCCCGGGAAATCATAAGTCACTTTCAGACTTGACATTGGCTCTATAATAATTACAATATCCATTTGTCTCAAATACTTATACTAGAAGACCAAAGTCATTCCTTCTCATATCTAACATTTCAAAGGACATCTTTCTCTTTGTGTCACAAAAAGGTATTACACATTTCTGAAAGAAAATTAATTTATATCTTGGCTTTGATTCACCACCTACTGAAGATTCATTTAAGACATCTGATATTTGACTGAGACAGGTTAATGGGCATATTAGCTGTCCGTCTAGTATTTTCAGGTTCTATCATTGCATTAAGTAAGATGATTGGAAAGTAAAGTGCCTGACTATACATTATTATTCCAATCCTTTTTAGAAAGGCACTCTTTGAAATTTGATTTAATGTTATATTCTTTGCCTTTCCAGAAGGTCAGTTTAAAATTGCTTATTTGAAGAGTATTTCAATATTTTTATAAAATGTTTATTGATAGAGTTTACTGTCCTTTGAAGAATCACTTAATGAAAAATCATTGTGATAACTACCTTCTGGAGTTTAATTCCAACACAAATATTTTGTTGTCAATTTTAATTGTTGGACATTTGAAATTATAGAATGTATCCTGTTTATTAGTTGTTTTTGTAACCTCACCTGACTAGACATCTATTGCCAAGTTTAGAACCCAATTGTAGTACATAACACATTTGAGTTGCCTGTATTCCCAATCTTCCTTCTTCTTTATACTGATGTCTTTGACAATTTTTAGAGTCACTGACCCCTTTGGCCTTTTGTGAGATTTGTGAATCATGTCACTTAGCTATTCAGCAATTGTTTTCTGGTGCAATTATTCTACAAGATGCACTTAGGCACTGGGGATACATGCTGAGCAAAACTGAACAATTTTTACCCTTTGGGAAATTAAAGTACAACAAGTATCCATTTTTAAAAATAATGCAAATAGGGACGCCTGGGTGACTCAGTTGGTTAAACGTCCGACTTTGGCTCAGGTCATGATCTCATGGTCCGTGAGTTCAAGCCCATTGTTGGGCTCTGTGCTGTCAGCTTAGAGCCTGGAGCCTGCTTTAGATTCTGTCCCTCTCTCTACCCCACTTGGATTCTTTCTGTCTGTCTGTCTCTCTCTCTCTCAAATAAATAAACATTTAAAAATAATAATAATACAAATAAACTGAAAGGTTCCAGGTAGGAACACCCAAGTTTTATCTTGGGTTGAGTAAATGGAGGGGTAGGGTAGAGTCACAGGCATGTTCCTTGATAAAACGAAAGTGTGGACTATGAACTGTAAATAGTGAAAGAGGAACAGCTTTGCAGACATAAGTCCACGCCTGTGCCCCCAGAAAGCATATGAAGGAAATGAGAGAAGCCAGCAAGCACAAAGGAGAGTGTTATGGGCACATGCGATCTCCTCATGTTGGACAAGCAGAGACAGCATATATAACCCAAGACAAATGTAGACATAGAGAAAACATGTACCCCTTTATTATACATTCTGTTTGCCTTTTCATAATGGCATTATATCTCTGCTGACTATAAATTAAGCTCAACTTCAAATACTTACAGGTAATGTCAAAGCATGACTACTAATTATATAAACAAGAAAACACTTTCCAAAGGTTACTGGCATTAATTTACTCAAACTCATCTCCTAAAATTGTGTTAACATTGTGTTCAGTTGAACAGTTTCTGTAAAGAATTTTAAACAGAAAGATTCTCTTCCCTCCTTATAAGATCCTTATACTTGCTCTTAGCATTAATTTCTCTTTCCTTCGGGTTTGTTCCCAGCTTCCTAATTTTCTTCCTATTTTGGTTTCATAAACAACTTTTGTACAATTAACCTTCTTCCTAGCATTGCAAATTCATGTAAGGAAGAGTGATGTGTACAGTGTAACTACTTAAAAAAAATTAAAGTTTATATATTTATTTTAAGAGAGACAGAGACACTTTGAGCAGGGAGTGGGGAAGGGGAAGATAGAGAAGGAGACAGACAGACAATCCCAACCAGACTCGGCACTGTGAGCATGGAGCCAGACGTGAGGCTCTGAACTCACAAACCAAGAGTCGATGCTTAACTGACTGAGCCACCCAGGCGCCCCTATACAGTATAACTCCTTAACTTGCATAGTTTTTCACGAGGTTCTAGTGCCCTTCTCTTCTCTTTGCATATAGAATCAATAATTTATTCAGCAAACAGAAACTTAATATAACAATGATAGCAGGTAACAAATATAGTAAATGGTAGTTAGATGTTATTTTCAATGTTTTACATTTATTAGTTCACTTAATCCCTATTATAAGATTTGGACTAATATTATCCTCACTTTAAAGATGAGAAATTGAGGAAACAATACATTAAATACCCAGTTTCCAAACAGTTTACAAATGATATGACTGAATATCGAGGCTGTCTGGCCCTGGAGCTCATGTTTGGAATTATTCCCTCTATGGCCCATCACCTGAGCCATAACTATGTAGTTGAAGTACACATCTTACGAAGGCTGAGTAACAGGCACTATGCTGGTTTCTGAGGATAGAAAAATAGATCAGAAAGGCAAAGCCTTTAGTCTAATAGGTCAAAGGCTTAGACGAAAAAATGGCAAACCATAATACATGCTGGTATAGATGAAATACAGGAAGACACATAATACAGTCTACAGTGGTGGGGAACACCTCTTGTAGGTATCTCTGTCTAAACTGAGACCTGAAGGATAAGTAATAATGATAAGACAGGCACCAGACTGGCTACATAATTTGCAGGGCCTACTGCAAAATGAAATGTGGGGTTTCTTATCCAAAAATTATCATGGATTTCAAGGCAAACACAGCAATATATGGAAGCAAATATAGGGCCCTTTTGAATGTCAGGCTCTACGCAATTATGCACATCATACATTCATGAAGTCAGCTCTGGCCAAGCAACAAAGAGGGAAAGGTAGGAAGGAAATGGGAACCAACAGACCTGAACTAGAAGGGAAACTGAATCATTCAAAAAGATGACAGAACCTCACTAGAACTGTAATATTCAATATAAAGTGGAGAGGGATAGGACACAAAGTGTCTGGAGAGGGACAAGGCTGCCAAGGCTTGTTACAAGCCTCAGAAGTCAAGGGAAGATCACTGAAAACATGAAAAGATGCTCAAATTCATTAGCTACCATGAAAATGTAAATCAAAACCACAATACCACGTCACACCCTCGGGGCTGGCTGTAATAAAAAAGACGGATAATAGTGTTGGCGAAGCTACGGACAAATTGGCACTTTCATGCACTGCTGGTGGGTGAGAATGTAAAAAATGGAGCAGGTGCTCTGGATAAAAAGTCTAACAGTTACCCAGAATGTTAAACATAGAGTTATCGTATGACTCAGCAATTACATTCCCAAGAGAATTAAAGATAGATGTCCACAATAAAACCTTATACATGAACATCCATAACAGAATTATTAATAAAACCAAAAAGTTAAAGCAACACACTTGGTTGTTTAGGTCTTTTATCTCTGCAGTAAGCGACTCCCTGGTGTCTTCTTTGCTTTTCTCAACCCCAACTAGTGTCCTTTTGTTTCATGTTTTAAATTCTGGATCAGGCATATTACTTATATAAGTTTCTATTAAATCCCTGGCCATTAACTTTTCTTATTCTTTCTTTTGGGATGAATTCCTCTATCTTGGCATTTTGTCTAGGTCTTCGTCTTCTTCTGTGTGTTAGGAAAGCCTGTTATGCTTCCTGCTGCTGAGAGTAATGGCTTTGTTAAGAAGAGGTGATATCCTCTCCAGAGCTCAGTGCTTCAGGAAGTGTCTTTTGTGTCTTCTCTGTGCAGTCCGCTGTGTGTTTTGGCTGCTCTTTCCCTCAGGTCAGTCCTCTGCAAGTTTCTCCTTTCCTGCAGTGGGGAGTGTATGGACCTTGGACAGAGTGTGGTGACTTTTAACTAGATGTGCTCTGGTCCGCTTGATAAAAGACACCTGGTTCAGTCGACATGATGTGTGAGGGGAGACGGGGGTGCTTGTGCTGGTCTTCTAGGGGAGAGGTCCAGTACTCTGGTTCTCAGGCACACTTGCCCCAGAAAAACATCACCAGCAGAGTGCAGGGGATGGGCCTTGGTGTAAGCAGTTTAGGCCGCCAGTGTTGGTGCTGTGCTGCTAACTGAAGTTAGTTTATGCTGGGGGGCAAGGGACAAAAATGGCACCGGCTAGCTCTTTTGTCACTGGAGAGACAATGCCACCTCTCCCCAGTGTGCTCCAAGAAGAAGAAAATGTCTGTCCCAGTACTTCTCAGGGGATCCTCAGATCTCACTGTCTGTTCCCAGACTATCTTCCCCTCTTCTCCATAGGAGCACTGCAGTGCCCTTAGGCCTTCACATCGGCCACTCCACGGACCTCTGAAACCCCAGTATTTGAGTCCTGCTGGTTGTGAAAACTCCCTATAATTAGCCTGTCTCGTTTTCCCAGTCAACAGCTTTGGGGAAATGTTTTCCTTGTGTGATTCCCTGTGAAGTCCTCTCTCTCTCTCTCTCTCTCTCTCTCTCTCTCTCTCTCTCTCTCCTCTCTCTCTGTGACCAGGGCTCCCTCCACTCTTCAGCACCTATGATTCATTTCCCCCCTAAACCACATCTCTGCACCTAGTACCTTCCATGATGTGACTTCATCTCTCCCTCTAGTTGTGCAGTTTGTTCTGTCAGTCCTCCAGGTCGATTTCTTGGCTATACAGAATGATTTGCTCTTTATCTAGGTGTATCAATGGATGAGGCAACCTAAGGGCCTCCTACTACTCTGCCATCTTAGCTTGTCCTAGCTAGGTACGTTTTAATTTGTGCCATCAGTCTGATAAAAATGACGTTGTTAAGTGTGTCGTGTTGTGTACTATGAGGATTCTCGTATCTGTGACAAAAAGTGGTCACTAGAGGGTAAACGCATTGCATTTTCTGGTGTTAAGTGTGGCATTAGTGACAATCTAAAATACTTGTTAGAGCTTCACTTTTATAATGGATAAAGAAGGGCTTGATTTACACTCTGACTTTAAACGATGACAACAACAAACACCATTTATGACATTATGGGAAGCACATTTATTCCTGACAGAAAAGAAACGAATGACGTGAGTCCTATGATTTCTCAAGCCTAACGTCTCAAGAGAGTTTCCAGGCTACAGCCAAGAGATGAACAGTCTGGTTGTTTCTCTTTGTTGAAGCGACAGCATTCTGAGTTTGAGTGATCCATGGTGCTAGAATTCATAGGATGGGATATTAGAGAGGAGAGAGCTCTGTGGAGGAGAGAGAAATTCACACAGTCAGCTCCAGAGGTCTTCAGCACTTTTCCCAAGAGTCTGCAGCTGAGTACCAATAGGTGTATGTGTGGGAGGAGACTATTCACAGCCACAGAAAGAACCACTGGTATATTGAGCAATGTAGCTTTAGTAGTGTAGCCAAATTAGTCCTGAATTGAAGATTGCTTCCAACTCCCCTAGCAAAGTTCACGATTCTCAAAATAATAAAATTGTTTCCAAGGAATTTAACAGGGTCTCCGAGAAAAGACCAGACATATTTAAAAGAATAAAAAATGCTGCATTCAAAATGTCTGGCCTCCAAAAAATTATGATATGCAAGATGCATAAAAATAGAACTCATAGTAAGGAATAACAAGTTAATCAATAGCAACAGATCCATGAATGACATAGAAGATGGGAGATAGGAACATTCACATTTGTGTTTTTTACATATACTGTATATACTGTATAAAAGACAGCATGAGCATAATGAGGAGAGACATGAAAGATATACAACAAATTAAGTAAAAATCTAAAGATTAAAAAATATGTGAAGTGAAAAAGATATGGGATAAGCAGCAGATTAGATACTACAGAAGAAAAGATTAGTGAAATCAAAGAATATAATTTATTCAAATGAATATAGGCAGGAAGCAAACTAATATATATTCTTTGAGTAGTCTTGTCTTTTTTTTTTCCTGCAAGGCCTGACCAGAGAAGACTAAGGATGGGTCTGTATTTATTTTATTATATAGAACAAAGAAAAAATGTTTCCCAAATATTTTTAGTTTCTTCATACTGCAGTGGAAAAAAATCCACTATAGAACATCTTGCAGGGATTTATATAAAGATGTACTAATTGGAAAACATAATGACTATAGTTAGCCCTTACTGAATATATAGACTTTATGTCTGGTATTTTGTAATCATTTCATCTAACATTATTATACTACTTCCTATTTTGTGTGGTGCTGCTTGCTTTTAAAACATCTTTTATTTGTCTATAGTTTGAACTAGATTGCCATACTTCTTAAGCTGGTTACAACACTGATGATAATAACATTTCTCATGTACCTAGAACTAAGCTTGCATAATCTTATGCATTTCTAACCAGATGTGGGGAAAAGCAGCCAAGACTAAATGCCGTATACTACTCAACTTGTACTGTGATAACTCTAGCAAAACAAATGACATTGACATCTCAGTGGCTTTCCATTTAAAAACTTGGTGGATTTTTTTTTTTAATTTTTTTTTTTTTTAACGTTTATTTATTTTTGAGACAGAGAGAGACATGAACGGGGGAGGGGCAGAGAGAGAGGGAGACACAGAATCGGAAGCAGGCTCCAGGCTCTGAGCCATCAGCCCAGAGCCCGACGCGGGGCTCGAACTCGCGGACCGCGAGATCATGACCTGAGCCGAAGTCGGACGCTTAACCGACTGAGCCACCCAGGCGCCCCGAAAACTTGGTGGATTTTTAAGTAGGTTGCAGCAGCACACCCTGGACTTGAATTTGGGTTCTGGTATACCAGAACTGTTGTTACAGTTCAGGAAATGGTCTAAAGGAACAGATCCATCTTGCCCATGCTGTTTAAAATTTCCCATGGTAAGTGATGAACCACGGGAATCTACCCCCAAAACAAGAGCACACTGTACACACTGTATGCTAGCCAATTTGACAATAAATTGTATTAAAAAAAGAAAAAATAAAATTCCCTATGGTAAAATGTATGATTTAATTAAGAACAAAGACATAAAGAATAGCATAATGAAATCTCATGTGTCTATTGCTCACCTTTACCAGTTATTAATATTATGCTATTCCACTTCTAATATTTTTGATATTGTGCTTCATCTCTTTCCAATGGACTATCTTTGTGTGAGATAGCAGGACATTTTAAATTTTGGATTAAAAAAAAAACATGGTACCAGATGGCCTATGACTTCTTCAAAACCTTGAAATCATGGAATTCAGGCTTACTAGCAATTACTCACATGACTTTCAGAGCAGTATGATTGAATAATACGATATCGGTGTTTACAGGATAAGTTCAATCATGTGGCAGACGTTATTGCAACACATCTGAGCATCTTGCAATAAATGCTGACTAACAAGGTTAGAGTATCACATGCCTCAATTTTTCACATGTCTTTTTTGTCTTCTCATGGTTGTGTGACTAAATTTTACCTCAGCAGAGATGTAAATTTTAGATGGGAATGTCTTCTTGGCTTCTTTATTTCTTATTGATATTTTTAATAATCAATTGTTCTTACACTTCTTATTTTCCATTATGAAGGATACGTGAACAAAATGGGAATTCAGAAATGATAGTGATCATCCTATTTTTCTTGGTTTCTTAGCCTTGGAGAAAGCACTGGAATTTTACATACATTGATGATTTGAATCAGTGGGACTTTCTAGGTCCTGACTTTCTATGCTAGCCCCATACTTATGACTTAAACTCACATGTTCTGAATTTTCTGAACAACTTGATATCGAACATTTTGTTTTATTATCTTTAGATTTGATTAAAATTGCACATACAATTACACAACAAAAAAATAAGTATCTTGTCAAGCAGAGTAGCCAACAGTTAGGCTAGAATTATGGTCAACCATACTACAAGCTTATTCCCCTTAATTCTAACTTACTTTCTTAGAGGTCCAATCACAATGAATGATCATAATAAGTCGCAGTAATATAGACATGGAGTCAGGTTACTTTATATCACTTTGACCAGTATAAATTTGAGGGAGGTGATGCATAATCGTTGGGATCTAAAAATTTAAGACCACTGAATGGTATCATAGGGTTCATATCAATGTAACAACTGCAAGACTGAACTTTGACCCCAGAGTCATGGGAGTTGAACAGGGAAGTTCATCCTAATGAAGATCAAGGTCAAGGATACATGCAAACCATCCACAAGTGTAATGGCAATTATGGACAAATTCAATTATCTAGAGTTTTATTAGTAGTATTATGGATGTAATAAAATATAAATCCCATCATTCAGTAATTATATATATGTGAAATGTTTTATCATTTATCAGTAGAAATTTTATTCTTCCATAGTAGTTTTTTGTCTTGATTTTACTTTTGTTCTTTACTGAATATATTACATTTTTATTGACAAAATATTATAAATAATTGGGATATAGTTCATAGGATTGTGAGAAAAGTCTAGCAGCAGTAAAATACTGGTGAGTAAGAAGAAAATAGGAGAGTTATTATTTCTCTTTGACACAGAATGCCTTCAGCTATCACAATGAAATAGATGTTGTATAAGCTATTATATTTATCACTTAGATCTGGATATCAGATGTTTTATGCCAATGTATTTATCGTGTACTAACAAGTCCTAAGCTCTTTACAAATATTCACTCATTTAATCTCCATAACAATATTATGAATGTTGCATTCTTATTCCCATTTTACAGAGAGAGAAACTGAGGTACAGCTAACTTAAGTAGTTAACTCCCGGTCACCAAGGTTGGAGGAAGCACAATCAGGATGCCCACTTCCCAGTCTGGTTCTGCAGTCTTAGCTGCTGTGTTATGCTGGCATTGGTAGCACATCCAGGCAGTAATAGAAAATAAGCAGGTCACATTCTGAAAACCATTATTTTCACAATTGTTAGCTGGAACCTGGCTCATATAATTTTTTAAAATTAAAATCTCTGAAAAAGTTTATTCGTCTTTCATTTTATATCATTGTTTCATTTTATATCATTTCAATTTTAAATATCAGTTTTAAAGTACTGAATATATAATGTGGAACAGATTGTGAGCCAGTTATTAAAATACAGGCACATATAGTAAAATATGCATATATATATAAATGTATATATGTTTATATACATAAATTTATATATAAATATATATAAATATGCAAATACATAAATATATATATAAATATGCAAATATATATGTGCATATTGTATATGTATATATGTGTGTATATATATATGTATATATATATGTGTGTGTGCATATATATATATATAATCTTATAGACATGCAATAGTTTACTAATGACAGATAATACTTTACATCCTGGGGTCTGTGACAGAAACCTAGAAACACTCTTTTCCTCTTTCCTTTCATCACCACCTTTCATCCAAACATTCACTAAACACTGTTGATGCCTCTTCAAAATATTTCTAGAATTTATTCACTTCTCTCCATCTCTCCTACCCCTGCCTTTCCCCAACACCTTATTCGTGCAGTATGTTTCCCATGGGCCTCACTTCCCCCTCTTGAATTCATTCTTCACCCTGCAGCACGAGTGATTTTTTTTAAATAGCAAATGCATTTGCCTTATAACCCTAAAACCTTTCATGTCCTTTTCCGGTTGCTTAGAGAACACCCAAAATCCTTCCTTTGTCTTTAATTCTCAATACTTTTATTTACAAATAATTCACATAGAATGAAATTCACCCATTAAAATGTACAATAAAATGCACGTTGGTATATTTCCAGAGCTGTGCACCTATCCACAAAATCAATTTTGGAGTATTCTCATCGTCTCAAAAAGAAATTCCTCTTCTTTTGACCATTACTCCTGATCTCACACCACTGGCCACCCCTAGACAATCACAATACACTTCTGAATCTATAGATTTGTCTATTCTGGATATTTCATATACATGGAAGCATTCAATATGTGGCTTTGTTACTAGCTTTTTTCACTTACCCTAATGTTTTCAAGGTTCATCCGTATTGTAGTTTGTGTAAGTACTTTCTTTTTATTGCTATAGCATACTCCACTGTGTAAATATATCACATTCTATTTATGCAGGCATTAATAGATGGACAAAAGGACACTAGTTGGGGTTGAGAAAAGCAAAGAAGACACCAGGGAGTCGCTTACTGCAGAGATAAAAGACCTAAAATCTAGTCAGGCTGAAATAAAAATGCTACAGCTGAGATGCAAAAACAACTGCATGTAATGACCACAAGGATGGAAGAAGCAGAGAAACCAATAATACAGAAGATAAAATTATGGAAAATAAAGAGGCTAAAAAGAAGAGGGAAATAAAAATATTGGATCAAGAATGTAAACTTAAGGAACTCAGTGACTTTATAAAATGTAATAACATTTGTACCCTAGGAATCCCAGAAGAAAAAGAGTGGGAAAAAGACCAAAAGGTTTATTTGAGGAAATTATAACTGAAAACTTCCCTAATCTGGGGAAAGAAATAGACACCCAAATGTAGGAAGCACAGAGAACTCCCATCAAAGTGAACAAAAGCCAGCCAACACTAAGACACACTGTACTTAAATTTGCAAAAAATATAGAGATAAGGAAAAAATCCTAAAAGAAGCAGCAAGAGAAAAGAAATCCCTAACTTACAAGGGAAGACAAATAAGGTTAGCAGCACACCTCTCCACAGAAACTGGCAGAACAGAAGGGAGTGGCATGATATATTCAATGTGCTGAATAGGAACATTAGGCAGCCAAGAATAGTCTACCCAACAAAGCTGTCGCTCAGAATAGAAGGAGAGATAAAGAGTTTCCTAAACAAACAGAAACTAAAGGAGTTTGTGACCACTAAATATTAGTGACGACAGAAATATTAAAAGGGACTCTTTGAGTGGGAAGGAAAGACCAAAAGCAACAAAGACTAGAAAGGAGCAGAGAAAATCTCCAGAAATGACGACTTAATTAGTAATACAATGTCACTAAGTTTATATCTATCAATAATCACTCTGAGTTTAAGTGGACTAAATGTTCCAATCAAAAGACATAGAGTGTCAGAATGGATAAAAAAAATAAGACCCATCTTTATGCTGCCTACAAGTAAGACTAATTTTAGACTTAAAGACACCTGTAGATTGAAAGTGAGGGGATGGAGAACCATCTATCATGCTTATGGATGTCAAATGAAAGCTGTAGTAGCCATACTTCTATCAGACAAATGAGATTTTAAACCAAAAACTGTAATAAGAAATTAAGAAGGGCACTATATCATAATAAAGGGTTCTATCCAACAAGAAGATCTAACAATTATAAATATTTATTCCCCCAACTTGAGACCACCCAAATATATAAAGCAATTAACAAGAAACATAAAGGAACTCATTGATAATAATACAATAATAGTAGGGGACTTTAACACCTACTTACAGCAATCGACAGATCATCTTGGCAGAAAATCAATAAGGAAACAATGGCTTTGAATGATACACTGGACCAGATAGACTTAACAGATATATTCAGAAAATAACATCTTAAAGCAGCAGAGTAAACATTCTTTTTTTGAGTGCACATGGGATATCCATCAGAATAGATGACATACTGGGTCACAAGTCAGGCCTCAAAAAGTACAAAAAGACTAAGATCATACCATCCATATTTTCAGATCACAATGCTATGAAACTTGAAGTCAACCACAGGAAAAAATGTAGACAGTTGAACATGGGGGAGAGGAGAGAGAAAGAGGGGCAAACCATAAAGCACTCTTCACTGTAGAGAACAAACTGAGGGTTACTGGAGGGGAGTTAGGTGGGGGGATGGGCTAAATGGGTGACGGGTATTAAGGAGGGCACTTGTGATGAGCACTGGGTATTATATGTAAGTGATGAATCACTAAATGCTACTCCTGAAACTAGTATTACACTATATGTTAACTAACTAGAATTTAAATAAAAACTTGAAACAAACAAAAAAAATGGAAAGAAAAAAACCCTGGTAATATATGTGTATGGTTTTCCTTATCACATCATGACAAATACATATTCAAATGCTTACATCACTGGATAGATAAGAAATTTTATATATACATATATATATAATTATTATTATTTGTGTCCTTAGTATTACAGCAAATATATGCTCCTTTATGAATAGAGAGCTATGCTGAGTGATTAATATACTTCATTTAAATGTTTATAACTAAACATTGGATAGAAGTTTGAGGGAGGTAAAAGATATATCCATATAGCTATGCTGTGAACTCTTCTCAAGCTGTCTAACTCATACATAATTAACATAACTATCTTCAGTGAAAGCAGTGTGTATTTATTGGAACTGCTTTGTATAAGTCATGAACATGAAAACCAAAACTACTCACCATACACCAAAATACCCAAAACCACAATTTCATCAAATCATTTTGTTACACATACATAGAAACAACCTACTTCCAAGAGATATCTAAAAATTAAAACTGTATGTAACAAATATATAAATGCCATTGACCTGCTTTTGTTTGTGGTTTGGATTTTGCTTGCTTTATAGTAAATAGTAACCTACCATAAAGAATAGGCAAGTTAAAAGAAAGACTGCATATACAAATGAAACTTTATATAATGTTAGAAATCTTCAATTAAAGAGAAGGAACTCTTCAGAAAGGACTTGATACAAGTTATTAAGATAATGCAAAGGAGGAAGAGAGTTAAAATGTTACACACACATACACAAACATACATACACACAAATACACACACACACACACACACACACACACACACACACATAATCAAAAGCTAGAAGATTTATTAAAACAGTACCCAAATATGGTATAAATGGATCAATACTACCACCTTAAACCACGGAAAAGACAAGGTACAGTGTGAAATTTGTCAAAAACCTTAAGAGAAGATAAAGAATCTTTTATATTTCTATATTATATACCTTGTATAACACAATCCAAATTATGGATCAGACAGGTCTGTGATGAATCTTTACAGTTGATGTATATCAATCATTAGATAATGAAAAATTATGAACATTATCATTAAAGTATGGTGGAGCTAAAGACTCAGGAAGCAGAGATGGTCTGGGAAATTATACTACCTTTGCTACAGGACATAAAATTGATGAGAAACGGCTTTCATCAAGCCTCTAATTGGGTGTTGGAACATGCAGGTATAAGAAGAGGTCAAATAATTATACCACAGAGCATTTTATGAGAAGGTACTAAAAAAGCATACTCTTAGTGAATAAATATGTAAAGTGCTATCTCAAGGTACTGATCAAAACAGGCATGATTCTTGTAATATAGGAAGACATAGATAGGCCTCAATAAAATTCCAATATCTTCTCTATGGTACACATAGGAAAAGTGTGCAATTCCATTGCTTGGTAATCTTCTACATCTATATATCTTGTGTATGGGATTCCTTTAATTATTACCTTTTCTATCATTTGCCTCCAAAGATATTTTAATTTAAGGATACACAAATTATTAACTTACTAAGCAAACAAAGGATTATATCAATTCATTCAAATTATTGATCAACAGATACGCTACTATTACTTTAGCATTACATGTTTGTGTTTTTGAAATTCTGTCACTTTAAGCTATTTACTTAATATCCAAAGGGAGCTGTCTGGCAGTGAAGAAGTCCATTGGTTGAAATTTAGAGTTTACTGGATCCAAGTGGTAATCAAAGCCATGAGAGTAGTTGAATAAATCCAAGGAATAAGCATAGAAAAAGGAATTCAAGAAGGGACCCCAAACTGGGGCCCTTGATCACTTAGAGGTCAATTAGAAGACAAAAACTGATCAAAGGGTATTGAAAGGAGTGAGAAGTGTGACAAAAGAAAAACCAGGAGCATACTGCAAGCCAAAGAACATGCCTTAAGCAAAAGAGATAATTTATAACCAGTTCATTACTGCTACTAGGTAGGAAAAAAAAATGAGGATTGATAATTTGCCATTAAATTTAAGAAGATGAAGGTTACTGGTAAACTTGTCAGAGAGCTTCAGTGGAGTGATATGACCCAAGTTTTTATTCAGGAGATAATTGGAGGAAGAAAATTAGATCAAGGTTAAACAACATTTTTAAGGGATTTTGCTATGAACAGATGATAGAGAATCAGATGGCCTGTGGAGGCTATATGGGATTATCTATCTTTCTTTCTTTCTTTCTTTCTTTCTTTCTTTCTTTCTTTCTTTCTTTCTTTCTTTCTTTCTCTTTCTTTCTATCTTTCTACCATCTGCCTGTCTATATGCTATTTACCCACACATAAATATACTCCCATGTATGAAGAGTATGTGTAGTAAGAATTGTGCATGTTACACATAAACATATAAAATGTATGTTATAGATAAATTATGTTATGTATAACATACTTATAAATAAAAGAAAAATAATAGAATATTTTTGAATGTTGATGGGAATGATAAATAAGGTACTGACTGAGGAAAAATACTGGTGAGAATAGAGACCTGAATCCATCATGTTAGAGAGGGTACTAGGATCCATGTAAAAATTCAGATATTTCACTCATGGTAACATACAGGTCCAGTTATGTATGAGTGTAGATGTAGTAGTAAGCATATGTTAAAGTTTTCTTTGTTTAATTTCTTAGTAAAACACGAAGCAGGTCATCAGCAAAGCTTTTGGGGATAGAGGAAATTTGCCAATTTGAGGATAGAGGAAATGTATAAGGTAGTTAGCTAAAATTGGCCAAGAAAATGGACCAGGAAAATGTGGGATGAATGGTACAGGACACAAAGTGCAAACATTGGGTGTGGGCCACAGCTTCAAAGAGAGACCATTCAGGAATGAGGACAGGTTTTTCCTCCAGGTAAGCTCAGCTGTCCTACCACAGTGTGGAATAGACATGGAGGTTAATTAAACCATGAGTGGTGTTTTGCCAGAAATATTGCACGAAGCCAAAAAAGATCGAGGAGTGAATATAATGCCATAATTATACTAATAGACAATGAAATTTAGGCTGGGGATTAAGAGAAGTGAGGAAGATGGGTGGTCTGGGTCAGGGAAAAAATGGTAGGATTCCACAAATATTAGAGTTACATTGCTTCTACATATTTGATAAAGGACAGATACATTTTTCTTATAAGTAGATGCACTATTAAATATGAATCTAAAAATAATCTGGAAGCTGAGATAAGAGATTTAGAAAGCTAGAGAAGAACGTTTTGTGGATTTCAAAACAACAGTAATGATGCTGCTCCAAGGTGTCTATCATGACAATGCAACATTATAGCCAAGGTGATTTACATCTAAGAGATTTTTGTCCCACCCCCAACCCCTATCATAAACAAGTTATGCAAGTTGTTTGTTACATGTGTGCTTAAATATTTTCACAGGTAGGCTGTGTCTTTTATACAATAATTTAAATTTATTTTTTCATAAGTATTATTTTAAATTGTACCAAAATGACTGCATAGTTGTCATGCATTTATTCAAATTTACTTCATGTTTTTTCTTGAATTTAATTAATATTAATTCACTAAATAGCAACTTACAAAAACCATAAAATTTATTTTTAAGTCTATTAATGTGCACTGACATCTCCATATTTCTTTATTGCAATATATTTATATTTTTTCAGGGGTAGCACTAGATTGCTTCATATGAAGAAATAAGTATCAACTGAATTTGATGTAGGATAAAGTACGTGCATGAGAAAATATATTCTGCTACAAAGCCATAGCAAAATCACTTTTGGTATATAAATTGCATTTTCCCCCAAACAATTATTGTAAAATTGTGAACTAGCATTTTATCACCTTACAAACTTGATGACAGTTTCTTTCAAGTGGAAATTCTTACAATACATTTAAAAAATAATAGTTCATTAATAAATAGTATTTTTAAAAAGAACAAAGGCATTTTATTTTTAAAATGTTTCACAGAGTTTTCTCAAAAGTAGTTTTTAAAAGAATATGTTGAACTTATGACTTGACTTCTTTGATAATTGTTATTCAAGCTGTGGGCTGGAAAAGAAATTTCAGGAAGCTATAAATGATTGAAAACCCTCCTCTCAGCAAGCTCAGAAGCATCCAGGAAGATTTTCAACCTGCCTAATTATATTCTACCACCTACATCAGATGGGGAATAGAGGTATCCATTTTGCCAATTGCCCAGCAGGGACCTATAATATTGCTCTCAGAGCACTAGTATGAAAAAAATGCATTAGAAGGACCTTAAAAATGTCATTCAAATACAAAATCCTTCAGCCCATTATCTCTACCAAAGGGCGGGGAGGGGGACAGGCATTCAAATCTACAGGTGCCAGGAGTATGTTCTTCGACATTCTTCTCTACAATCAGAAATTGACTTTTTTTTCCCCAATGTAAAGACATTACCAAGGTAATCTTAACTTTTCTCATAATTGAATTGTATGGAAAAGCTATATAGAAAAATGAAATTGCAAACACACTCCCTCACTATGCCAAGGTATCTGAAAATCATGAACTAAAAATTATAAATAATTTAAAAAGGGCTTAACATCGGAATGAAACTATATATTAAAAATGTGTGATTATCTACTGAGTTGATAAAGAGGTTTACAGAATAAGGAAATGTTAGAGCTTAATGGGGACTTAGTGTATAAACAGTGGGACTGTACCTCGGAGAAATATGGCAATTTACCTGATGTGAGAGAGCAGATAAATGGCAAATCTAGGAATTGCAAAAAAGAATCAATGTTATAACCACTACAAAACACTAATCCATTATTAATTTAAGAGAGTGGGCATTCTCTCATTTGAAATTTAATTACTTAATTATCTGTATTCTCTGATTCATGGAAAGTTTATGCCTTTTCTAAAATTTCCACTCTTTTGTCATACAATTACCCACATTAAGCAATATGGCTAGTTCAACTATATGTATGGTGTTCTTTAAAATATTTGAACACATATATCATTACTGCTCTTTCAATTATTTACGAAAACATTTTATTGGTTTTGTTTGCCTGTTTGTTTTTTGCATTATAGTTCTCACTTTGGCCTCTGTTCCTGTGATTCTGTTTTGTTTTGTTTTGTTTTGTTGGTCTTTGAATCAGGTACTAAGAATTGCCCATAACCGCATACCGAAATGCATCTCCTAGGTTTGATAAAAAAGTAAAAGTAAAATTCATCATAAAAGCAATAAAAATACAGCTGTAAAAAATGTGCCCAGATGTACAGTTACTTAAAAGATATACAAAAGATATGTATATACTGTCCTTCATACTTAAAGATGATGCTATAAATATGCCATCATATTTTAGTTTTTCATTTCACTAGAGCATTTTTAATAAAGTGTAGGTATTTGAAACTCTATTGTCTCTCTTTTTTAAATCAGTAATTGTGGATTTGTTGATCTCATTTTGGTATTTTTTTTTTCTTTTCTGAATGTTTATTTTTGAGAGATGAGAGGAGAGAGAGAGAGAGAGAGAGAGATCCCGCACATTGGGGGAGGGGCAGAGAGAGTTGGGGCACAGAGAATACAAAGCTGGCTCTGCGCCAACAGCTGAGAGCCCCAGTGGGGCTTGAAGTCACAAACTGTGAGATCACAACCTGAGACAAAGTCGGATGCTCAACTGACTGAACCACCCAGGCACCCTCATCATTTTGGTACTTTCTATTTAAAGAGAAAAAGGAAGTTGCAAATCTTAAAATTTTCCCTATAATACCAAGGTGCTGCCAATTATACCATTATTTTGATTTTGTTTTTGTTTTTGTTTTTTAAATTGGAGTCTAAGCAATTTTTACCAGCCTGGAGCAAATTAAGTAGAGATATTCTTTTTTTTTCTTTTAAGTTTATTTATTTAGTTTTGAGAGAGACAGAGAGAGTGTGAGCAGGGGTGTGGGGCAGAAAGAGAGAGAGAGAGAGAGAGAGAGAGAGAGAGAAAGAGAAAGAGAGAGAAAGAGAATATTAAGCAGACCCCATGCAGTCAGCACAGAGCTCGTTGTGAGGCTTGAACTCACAAACCATGGGATCATGACCTGAGCCAAAATCAAGAGTCGGATGCTAAACTGACTAAGCCACCCAAGTGTCGCAAGTGGAGACATTCTGGTGAGAGTAGACCTACTTTCCAACATGCGTGAATACAGAGGCCACTCAGAAGAACAAGTCCATCTGGGTCTGTGATAGGACAGAAAAATATGCCAAAGCTGTATTCGTAGCCTTGTAAAAGTTCACTTACATACTCAAAGTTGATATTTTGGATGTGAAAATTGCATAATTCAAAATTGCATATTCATAAGGAAAAGACTGTGGATTTTAAATATGCTTTGATTCCATCTCCCCTTCTAAATTGTATGTACCATAAAGCAGGAAAATCTTTTCACTGCTGCATTCTTTGTGCCTAGCATAGTTCTTGCAAACAAACAGAGTTCATGCAAACAGTAGTGTCTGTTGATAGTTGTTAAATGAATTTGGGTACGTGATAAAGAAAACATTAGTCATATGAAATCCTATCATTTTAAAGATTATTTTACTGCTTACATTTTCTGCAATTTATCTTTTCAAGAAGTCATATTTGCTTTAGAGTTAGAAAAGAAACACAGAAAAGGTTAATGTAATCTTCATATTTTTATATCAAAGAGATCTAAGAATTTTTAGCGGAGCTTGTCATGGGTTGTGAAACAGTCACTTCATTACCTTCTGCCTTCATTAAAAGGGATTTAAATAAATCATTTTTTAAAAACAAAAAAAGTCCTTAGGTCCATAGCTGTACATACACAATAAAGAATAATATCCACAGCATAAAAAAATAATATAATAATAAATGCATGTAATAATAATGAAGTCATGTAATAATAAATATATGCTGAGATATCTAAATTGTTATAACGTTTACAACGTTCTATTTTTGTTCAAGGAGTTGTGTGAAAGAACTGCCTATCCTTATAATCACCAGAAATCCCTCAGACCTGGTATTTTAGTCTGCAGGAGCATTTTAAGTATCAACCAGAGCAGAGTGCCTAAATTCATGGAGAAAATTGCTCACCATTTCCACACTATTAAAATAGAAATGACCATTTTGGTACAGCTATGACTTTTGTATGTAAGTACAAAACTAAACGTTAAACTATTCATGCCTAGTTTTTTTTAATCTTAAGTTTCAGTTTAAATACATCTCTTGGAAGCAACAAAAAGCAATATGGACCTAAAGTCAGTTAGGTTGCTTTCTTTGACACAGAAAGATACATTTTTCAAAATGAATGTAAAAGAACAGAAAATCCTATTGTTTTAATAACAAAGATTTTAATTGATCTAGATACAGAATAAGACTAGACTTTCATATTTTACTCTAGCAAAAATAGGAAGAAATTGAGGTTAATCACTCTGCTTTATTTATTGCACTTATTTGCATCATTTTGAAAGGACCACTTGGAATTAAGGACTGAAACTAAATGAGTTTCTGTGACTATGATCTGTAAACTCTTTAGCCATTAATTAATAATGAAACATATTTATTTACTGGAGGGAAGTGCTTGGATCCAACAATAAGAGGATGGAGAATGGGTTCTGTCCCAGTAAGAATATGTTTGAATGTGTTCCAGTCCTCAGAATTTCATAAGTAAACTTGGCATCATATTAATTCAAAGTATGTTTGACACAAAGGCAGTATTTAAAAGTGTGGTACCAGTGAAGGTACACATACTAAGTTTGGTATGACTTGGAAAAACAATTTTTATTTTATTTAAATCTTTTAAGTTTATTTTATTTTTTTAATTTTTTAACGTTTATTTATTATTGAGAGACAGAGAGACACAGAGCATGAGAAGGGGATGGGTAGAGAGAGGGGGAGACACAGAATCTGAAATAGGCTCCAGGCTCCGAGCTGTCAGCACAGAGCCCGACGCGGGGCTCGAACTCACAAACTGTGAGATCATGACCTGAACCAAAGTCTGTCACCCAACCAACTGAGCCACCCAGGCGTCCCTTAAATCTTTTAAGTTTATTTATTTATTCTGAGAGTGTGGGAGGGGCAGAGAGAGAGAGAGACAGAGAAAGAGAGAGAGAGAGAGAATCCCAAACAGGCTCTGGTTGGATACTTAACCGACTAAGCTATCCAGGTGCCCCAACAATTTTTATTTTATAGTTTGGTATTTATTTTAATGATATTTAAAAATATAAGTAATGTGTCACCATGCTTTTGATTCCACAGGTATTTTTGGTTAGGATTAGAATAAATGAAAAACTAATTTAAAGAAAACTAAGTGTTTAACAGTATAACAGGCAGCACCATGCATATAGTGAAGAGAAAAGCTCACTGCCAAGGGACTGAAATTCAAAAAATTCTGCTTAAGACAGTTATAACTTATTGCTATACATTTCAAATACTTCTTATCAGTATAGGGTGGGATTAATTTCTGGTAGAGGAAGGCCTATAATTTACTATGTAGGACAAGTATAACAGGAATAAAATAATTATAGATTCTGTATCTTAGGAGTGGATAAATGGCACATGTGAGATGACATCTCCCAGACAATATTACAAGCACTTTGTAATTATTACATAAAACATTCTATTCATATAGATGGGATTGCATGCTGTTAGTTTACCATTTTGTAAGAATTCTAGAAGTCAAAATCACTCCCTGTAGATCTTTTTACTTCCATTTACTCTTAACATAACAAGTAACAATATTTTTCTTTGAAAATGTTTAAAAGACACCAGGTTTATCCTATGAATCTGAAATCATATTTCAAAAATTTATGGACAAAGCACTGTTAAGTAATCTTGCTTTGTGGCATGTAGCATTTTTTCTTCCTATTTAATGACCTGTTTAGTTTTTCGTACAATGTGAGTCTATTTAGAATCAATATTTATTGCTATAGAATGTGGGAGTTCTACATGAGCCCAAAAGAAAGCAAATAATGAATCACTTCCTAGAGAAGAAACTTGAGGGGTGGGGGAGAAGACAGATCTGAGAGAGTGCAAAGAAGTCTATGATATTTCTGGTCCTGATTTTGTGTCTCCCAAGAAGAAAGACCAGCCTTTCTTTAGCGTAAGAATCTATCCTCATTCCAAATAGGAAGCTGGAGCTCTCATCTGTACTTCCCTGCAGAGATCGAGATTGACACCAATCATACAATGATTAAGATGAAACTCAGATGCAGGTTCTGGACATTTTCAGCTTCCAAGAAGAATGTGATATATAGTTACCAGACCTGGAAGTTAGCGTGGTAAGACAAGTTCGTATCTGAGCCATTAAATTAATAGGGCTAGAGATGATTTTATTTTATTATTTTTTATTTACTTTTATATTTAGTGTGAGAGAATGTGAGTAGGGGAGAAGGGCAAAGGGAAAGGAGAGAGAAAATCTTAAGCAGGCTCCATGCTGACCTTGGAGCCCAATGTGGGGCTCAATCCCACAACCCTGGGATAATAACCTGAGACAAAATCAAGAGTCAGATAGTCAATGGACTGTATCACCCAAGGGCCCTATAGTAAATTTCTACATATTGCTATGGCAGAGAAGCACAAACTATAACAACTATGACACCATTCTGTTCTCGTGTTATTCAATGCAGCACATATGACAATGCTCACACAATTTTTGATCTGTGACAGCAGTCATTAATAGGTTTAATAGTCATTAATAGTCATTAATCATAATTAACATGATCATTTTCTCATGCATAAAATATCTAAAGACTGGATACCTCCAAGACAAGATAAAAAAAAAAAACTTTTAAGATGTTTGATTTGTATCTGGGATGTTGTTATGTGAACTCTCATTTTATCTTCAGAAATATTTTTCCAGGTATGTCTTATTATCCTGATTTAGACATGCAAAACCTGAGGTTAGATATAAGAGGTAATATAGTGAATGACACATCAACGTGACGAAATTAGGATTAAACTTTGATGTGTGACATTTTGCATGACTTTCCATACAAATTCATCAATATTTATAATCTTACACATATTAACATGTCTTGATTAATAAGGATGATAATAAGGAATGATCTAAAGAAACTTTTAAAATAAATGGCAAGTATTAATGCCAGGGACTATGTCAACACACTGAAGACAAATACATAATCCCCAGGTCAACTCTGTGAAAGAAGCATGGTTTTATTTTAAAGATAAAGATTTTAGGGGTGCCTAGGTGGCTCAGTCGGTTAAGCGTCTGACTCTTGACTTTGGCTCATGTCATGATCTCATGGTTTGTGAGATAGAGCCCTGTGCTGGGCTCATCGCTGACGGTGTGGAACTTGTTTGGAATTCTCTCTCTTCCTCTCTCTCTACCCGTTGCTTTCTCTCTCCCTCTCTGTCTCAAATATATAAACTTAAAAAAATATTAGATTGCATAGTTTGTAAATTAGATTAGATTAGATTGCATAGTTTGTAAATTGCAAAACAATTTACAACTTTTAATCCATGGCTATTTTATATTCCACAACGATAGCTTTGGTTTTGTCTTAAACTTTATTGTATATACTTATATACTATTAAAATTATGTATATAGCATCTATTAAATGAAGAGGCTAGGGATTTCTGATTTTTATAAACAAATATATCTTAAGATGACTACAATATAATCTGTTAATAACAAGCTGTCAGTTTGATGGTTTCTGGATAACCCTGGTAAATCAATATTTTATGGAAAATTATAAATAATATTTTAGTTGCATGAAAATAAAGTGCTTAGAAATCTTCAATAAATGGATAACTAAAAGTTAGTGAAAACTGAAATTTCTTTAAAAATGAAGAACAAAATATTATTTTGAAGTAGCAATGAATATTAAGAAAATATTTTTAAAGTGGACCCTATTTTTCTTACATATTACACATGCTTTTGAAACTTCCTAAAGTTTCCAAAATTACATATATTATTTTAAATGTAGACAAAATGCATTAAAGTGAATTAGAAGAGATAGTCATGAGTTTAAGAGAGCTCTGTGTTTAAGCACCATATTTTTTGTTGTAATTTCTGAAGGACACCATATTTGCGAGGATATTTTATGGTATGTTAATATGTATAGTTCAATCATTCTACAAAACTATAGCTACAGAAAACATCTGCATGTGAGCATATTCGAAATGCCTCATGATATCCACTTAGCTGAGTCTCCCCAAATTCTTGATCCACAAAATCATGAGCAAAAGAAAATGGTTGCTTTGTGCCACTATGTTCTGGGGTCATTTATTATGTAATAAGGATACCAGAACACAAACTGAGACAATATATATACAGTGTTTATTAAGATGCATTAACACAATGGTTGCTAGGCAGTGAACACTTCTCATGGACTCCTAACATTTATTCCATGGGAAGGGAGGTCTGCTAACATACCAGTCCTAGACTTTCCAAATTCTTAATAAATCTTTCCCATGAGGAAAGTTCTTTTCAAACAAAACGAGTTGATAATTTTTCATAACTACTAGAGAAGAAATTTCTGTATATAGTTTTGAGTGGCCTGGGGTTTAGACTATAAAATAAAATATCACAACCTTCTGGTTATTTGCTAACTTTTCATTAATAAAATAACTGAATATAATATATCTTTCATTTTTGGTACACACATAAAGAAACATCTATTAAATGAAGAGTAAATACTACCTTTAAGATGAGAACTCTTAGGAATTTTAGAGTGGTCAGGAAAATAATGAAAACGTGAGTTAGGAATATGAAGATATACTTAATAAGGCTTTATAGATATGAAAATCATTATTTTGAGAGTGATCTTGTCTCAAGAAATATACTAAACTGGCATAAAAACAATCAACTACAGTTTTATATATCTAAAATATAAGTCCTTTCAGATTTTGCAACTGTGCCATAATAATATCTATGATTTCCTGTTAATAAAAATTGAAAGCAAACTCTGTATCATTTCTCTGGATTGCCAAAAGATATTTTATAAATTTGATTTTCAATTTGTATATATAAAATAAGTAAATAAAAACAGCATAACTATTACTAAAAGTGATACAAGGTCTTAAAAAATGCCATCATTTGGGATGCCTGGGTAGCTCAGTTGGTTAGGTGTCAGACTCTTGGTTTCAACTCAGGTCATGATCTCACGGGTTCATGGTCGGAGCCCTGCTCCACGCTGACAGTGCAGGACCTGCTTGGGATTCTCTCTCCCTCTCTGTCTCTGCTTCTTCCCTGCTTGTGCACTCTCTCTCTCTCAAAATAAATAAACGTAAAAAAAATGCCATCATGAGGAGAAAATGAGGTAAATAAGTGTGATATATCATATGTATAATATTATATATGATACATACATATATATATCATATATATGAATACAATTCTTGCAAAGAATAAATAGCAAATAAACAGGTAAATGGCTATTTTGTCAATTTATGGAGTCAGCATGTTAAAAAATTACATAACGTGTTAGAGGGACAGAAAGTATATTTCAAATAAGGTGGTTTCAAATTTTTCTGCTATCACTGTTGGTAAGTCAAATGCACTTATATTTCAGAAATGACTATGTTTTGCAGACCTTGATTTAAATTACTGAAAGGTTTAAAGGAGTTTCTCTTCAATATTGAGAAAAGAAATCTAAGCTTAATCCTACCCTCTTTCATCCGTGTAAAATGACAGTTCCATCGTATCATTAATTCACTCTCTTTTCTTTCTGTTTCACTTTCTTCTATACTTTGGAGTTTTATATCAGTAATTATGAAAAATAACAATAATGAAAACCTACTAATTCATTTCTTAGTAATTTGAATGCATTCTATTGACAGGTCACCAATTTACATGGGAATGACAATTGCCAGAATGCTGTTCACTTACTTCTCTTTCTTAGATTCTAAATTATATGAAAGCAGCAACCTAATCTTCTGCTACACGAAGACAATTCTAAAGAGTAAGGAGTTAATAACAACCAGCATCTGGAGAATGTAAATGACTTCCATTTTCACAACACTGGGTACAGGAGGGGGGATGTTAAAATTGCAATAAGAAAATTTACAGATTCGAAGTATGCCAAAAGTCCATGAAAGCAAACTTAAGAATATCAATAACCTAATATTTTGTGGCTTAATGAAAAACATCTTTAAATATTATACTTTCACTCTTTTCTCCCCTGACCTTATTTTTAGGCTGCCTGTGGTGGAGTTACCCTTTTAAAAATTAAACCATTTCTTGTATTCCTACAAGTTACTTGAGAAGCTGGAGTCCACGGTGAGATTTAATAATAGGCAAAAACTCTGAAAACACAAAGGTACTGAAAATCACTAGATATCGAGTTCCTGTTACCTTATCGCCTTCAGAAAACGTGATGCCATCTATGGCTCTTTTCCAAGTGATTTCTGGAATAGGCTCCCCTTCTGCTTCACATGTAAGCGTGACTTCACCGTTCTCATGTGTAGTCTCATTTTTAAGCTGTATTATGTGAGGCTGTACTGTAAAGAATATATACATTACTCAATCTGTATGGGAGGAAAATATTACCACTCAGACTTAAAAGCCATGGCAGGCATTTGAGTCCCCATGAGTCCAGTACAAAATTATCAACTTTGTGGCAGTTCCTGCATCTTGCTTTGCTTTAAAGGAGTGCCAAGAGACAGTTGAACGCACAGAAGAAAAAACTTTAAAAATAATTCTCATCGATTATCAGAAAAATAATTTGAAGTGGCTTAGAAACCAGCATACAAATTATGATTCCTTTCAAAATTTTGCAATTTAAAAGACACTTAATTATTTTTTCCCTCTCTTAATGCAATAAAATTAAAATTTCCAGTTTAAAAGTCTCAGAGTATCTATGTTTCTGTGTGTGTGTGTGTGTGTGTGTGTGTGTGTGTGTGTGTGTGTTTATGTGTGACATCAGCTTATTTAGTGATTATCTCTTATGCTCTAAAAATGATTTCACCAAAGAAGGAAAATGATGACTATATCTTGAAGATGTATGAAGTATAATTATGCATAATATTTAAAATATTTATGAAGTAAGTATATATACATGTTATTTTTTGATATTCCAATTGATTTATTTTCCCTTAGTTTATTTTAACAATATTTTAGGTATTTTGGCTAATAATTTCTTTATAATTATGACTTCAAAAATGAGAAAAAATGTCTCCTAATTTAAATTATTTTTATATTAAAAACTATGTCTATCCACAAATTTACATGACACCAGAGAGCTTTATGATTGTAAAACTGTATAATCTGTACTTATATTTTGGTACACCACAAAGGGATAAAAGCTAGCACTTGTTATTTCATAAAAAGTAACAGTTTACTTAATCTTTAAATGGAATTAATCATGTAATATAAATAAGTTGTTTTAATCTGAGAAAATTAGGTTCCTATTATAGGAAATATGGCATATATACTTTTTACTAACTCAGTGTTTACTCCCTTGACTTTAATGGATTTAGGTAGATTTCTACTACATATATATTTGATTTTGTGTCAAACATAATACAAATTTGTTCAGTGTTACTATACAAAAGTGATTACAACAGCAATGTAGAATATCATGCAGTGTTTTCTATTTGAAAAGATGAAAGTATTAGAAACATTCTATTATTTATCTCTGTTCTCATTCACTGCCATCCTAATAAGAACAAAAACCTAATATTTCATAAGAGCTCTTTGATGCAAATTGAGAATATCTACCTTTTGGGATTATCTCAGAAACTATCATTTGTAATTAATTTATTTTTATACTGAGTCATATTTATTTAGTGTAGGTTTTAAAGAGAACAACCTTGTTAAGTGAGGAATAGTGCTATAACAAGATAAGGGCTTCCTATAATTTCTAACAGTTTTGAGTTTGTTTACTTTTTCCTCTGCATGAACCATTGTCCTTCTTACTCTTAAAGAATCTTCCTTCTTTCCTTTCCCTGCCCTTCATTGTGAAATCATTTTGATAAGTGTTTTGAAAAATGGAGAAAACATATTAATTATTACTAGTGCATTTAATTTTTAGTATTATGGTTGTTAAAGACAATGATATATTCTAAATACACTAGAAAAATTGCTTTTCTTCTTACAATCATAAATGGAAGCTAAATCAATCATAATAATTTTAAAACCCTTACTAGTTATCTATTTTTTGTAAGTTCCCCAAAGAAGGCAATATGGCTCTTAGTACATATGGAAGATATTCATATTTCCTTTTAAAAAAATGAAAAAAGGAGTATTTACTAATGGTTACACATAGACATTTCCTAATTATAGCTTTATAGAGGTATTGTTTTGAAGTATATTCAAAGTACAACTAATCTCAATATGTGTCACTTAAAGATTTATGAAGACCAACCCATATTATATATAAATTGTAACGGATCCCAATATGTGTAATTTAAATGAATTTTCTTCCATCTTCTGTTATGAGTCAGCCAATATTTTACAAGAATATACATGTATCGTTTCATGTAATTCTCAAAATAATTCTATCTGGTAGCTGCAATGCTAAAATATATTTCAGATGAGAAATGAGATTTAATTTTGGAAAGTTAGTGACATATAAGTAACAGAGTACAATTTGACTCAGACCTCCCTCTAGACATCATAATTTTAACCACTATGCTATAATACTTACCAAAGACCTGGAGGAATGCCTGTTTTTCATCTTCTCCTGCTTTATTTGTGGCCCTGCAGATATAAGGACCCCCATCACTATTAATTATGTTCCTGACAGTGAGTTCTGTATTGCTTCCTTTTAATATGTATTTTTCATTTTCTTCAATGAACTTGCCATTCCTAAAGAAGAAAACAGAGGTTGATCTTCATAAATCTGACTTCATAACTCAGAAGGAGATTGTACTCAATTTTTTGATCACTCATTGTCAATCATTTCATGGCTATTGATAGACAAGGCTATATTCCAATCACAAGTGTACTTTTAGTAGCTCAGTGAAAACTCAATTACTAGGCATTAAAATTATACTTGAAAACTGCTTTGGATTTACAGACAAGAGTAACTTTTGAGCTATGTTGAAATCATAACACTCTTTTTTGGCAAAAAAGCACATTCGTTCAATTTTTACCTTATTAGCAAAAAAATTTTGTGTTGCTGATCTTAATTCTATATACACTTTTCATGTTGGTGAGTCAACACACATTTACTAGGTCCCTAGGACACATTTAAGATAGTTTCTATGGAAATATCCCTTAAAGAAGTTTCAAAGTAAATGCAATTTAAATACATTACCAATTTATATTGCAAATAAGTATTACCAATAAAGGGGTAAGATGAAACAATTATTTGCAAGCGCAGTTAGAGAAATTATGCTGAATATGATGACTTAATTCATTAATGAGAAGAAATCACTTTTCTTAGATATGTTCCCTCTTAGACACCAATAATTTTCAATATTTTCCAAGTTCTTTCTGAACTGAAATAGTCTTCACTCTCTTCCAATTCCAGTTTGTGTTGTCTGTTAAAACAATGTTTTTCAATTTTTGCCTGTAATATGTACAATAAAAAATATTTTAAATATATTTAAATCGTAAGCAATCCACAGTTCCCCTTAATATGTGTGGAACCTTCTTGTAATGTATATTCCCTTCCATTCAAGTTTATTCTCCTTATTTACTCTTCCTCCTCCTTTGTTCTCTTCAGTTTTCCTTCTATATTTTTTTTGTATAATGGTATTTTGAAAGACTGAATTGATTGCAAAGCCCATGGATGTAAAATGTTTAGGATCTGTCCTTAGAGGATGGGGTATCTATTTGTCTACACAAGTTTAAATTTAAAAACAAATCTCTGAAAAAATTATTTTAAAAAATTCCTAGAATGAGAGAACATTTCTTCAACACACTAAATGATCATTCCAGTGAATTCTGGTTTCACTTAACTGAAAGCGGGGTATGGTGCATATCCTAATACAATACTTATCTTTCTATGACTCATTAGCATCTCTTTTTCCAGTTTCTACTGACATCTCTAAAGATATCATGAAATGTGCAAAAATATCATAAGAGTGGGGTCCAAAAGTAGGGTTTGTGAAATACCCAAAGCAAATGTATATCTATATATATATATATAGATACATAGATATCTCTCTCTATATATATAGATATATATGTTGCTCTGTATTTTTATATATTTTTATATTTTATGAATCTAAAACTAACAACAATGAAATATGATATTCCAGCCTTTTTGTCCAGAATGTAATATATATAGCCTTCATAGTAATTAGTGATATAATATATTTCTTACACTAGCCAAGTAGAAATTACTAATTTGTATAACCATAACAAAACAACAGTAAGAATAATAATAATACATAGAAATTTAAGCCATCTGTGGTTTATAATACACTTTCCCTATAAATTCTACCTGATTAAAAGCTCACAATTAGCTCATAGATGTCTATTTTCACTCCCACCGTCATTCACAGATTAGAAAACAAAAATTTGAAGTATAATTTTCACACCCCTTAATTCACAGATGAAGACAAATAGGTTCACACAGTAATATAAGAAGCATAATAACTAAATTCTAGTGCTCTTTCTGATAAAGAGGGTTGTTTCTCTACCTCATGTGAAATATCGTGATAAATGTTTGAAGTACGGCAAATGAGTGAGACATGGCTACCTATCATGAAGAATTGATAATATGACTGGCAGTAACAGAGGATAAGGTAGATATCATTAATGAATTTATTCATAACTTCTTGTATGTTAGGTAGGGGAAAGAGGTATCTACTATAGTAGGAGAAAAGGCAAAAGATGAGTGAAATACTTCTAATTTTCATGGGGAAAAATTATGATTTGGGCTTTGCAGTGGATGGGAAGATCTAGAAGAGTTTTAGAGGAAATAAGTATATAAAGACTATGTTCCCTTCAAGAACTTCATTTAAAAATATCAGCAAGGGAACTAACCAAAGTAATAGTTTCTAAATTCCTCTCTCTTAACAAACTTCTGATATAGAATATACTTGTTATTATTCACAATCCACTTCTGGAGAATGCCATGTGTGCAAAAGACTTTCAAAGAATTCTGGTGGAATCATATAAGCTCATACTTGAAACTCAAACCACTTCTCTAAGTAATGCTTTTCTAGGCACAAGAAAATAGGTATGAGAATCATGGAATCCACCAGAAACTCCAACTCTACAAGAAACATAATGGCAATAAATTCATATCTTTCAGTACTCACTCTAAACGTCAATGGACTAAATGTTTAAATCAAAAGACATAAGGTAACAGAATGGTTAAGAAAACAAAATCCATCTCTGTGCTGTTCACAAGAGACCCACTTTAGACCTAAAGACACCTTCAGATTGAAAGTAAGGGGATGAGAACCATCTATCATGCTAATGGTCAACAAAAGAAAGCTGGAGTAGCCATACTTACAGACATTAAAAAAAGACTGTAACAAGAGATGAAGAGGGCATTATATCATAATTAAGGGCTCTATCCACCAAGAAGACCTAATAATTGTAAACATTTATGCTCCCAATGTGAAAGCACCCAAATATACAAATCAATTAAGCACAAACATAAACTCATTGATAATACCATCAGCATCCTTTCTTGATAAAAACCCTCAAGAAAGCAGGGATAGAAGGATCATACCTCAAGATCATAAGAGCCATATATGAAAGACCCAATGCTAATATCATCCTCAATAGGGAAAAACTAAGAGTTTTCCCCCTAAAGTTAGGAACAAGACAGGGATATCCACTCTCATCACTGTTATTCACAGTAGTATTGGAAGTCTTAGCCTCACCAATCAGACAATGCAAAGAAATAAAAAGCATCCAAATTGGCCAGGAGGAGGTCAAACTTTCACTCTTGGCAGATAACATGATATACTATATGGAAAACCCAAAAGATTCCATCAAAAAAACGCTAAAACTGATCCATGAATTCAGCAAAACTGCAGGATATAAATAAATGTACAGAAATTGGTTGCATTCCTATACACCAACAATGAAGCAACAGAAATAGAAATCAAGGAATCGATCCCATTTACAGTTGCACCAAAACCCATAAAATACCTAGGAATAAATCTAACCAAAGAGGTGAAAAATCTATACACTGAAACTATAAAAAGCTTATGAAAGAAATTTAAGAAGACACACACAGAAAAGGAAAAAGATTCCATGCTTCTGGATAGGAAGAACAAATATTGTTAAAATGTCAATACTACCCAAAGCAATCCACATATTCAATACAATACCTATCAAAATAATACCAGCATTCTTCAAAGAGCTAGAACAAACAATCCTAAAATTTGTATGGAACCAGAGAAGACCCCAAATAGCCATAGCAATCTTGAAAAAGAAAACCAAAGCAGGAGGCATCACAATCCCAGACTTCAAGCTATACTACAAAGCTGTAATCATCAAGACAGTATGGTACTGGCACAAAAACAGACATTCAGATCAATGGAACCGAATAGAGAACCCAGAAATGGACCCACAAATTTATGGCCAGTTAATCTTTGACAAAGCAGGAAAGAATATCCAGTGGAATAAAGACAGTCTCTTCAGCAAGTGGTGCTGGGAAAACTGGACAGCGACATGCAGAAGAAGGAAGTTGGACCACTTTCTTACACCATACACAAAAATAACTCAAAATGGATGAAAGACCTCAATGTAAGACAGGAAGCCATCAAAATCCTTGAGGAGAAAGCAGGTAAAACCTCTCTGATCTTGGCCACAGCAACTTCTTACTCAACACGTCTCCAGCGATAAGGGAAACAAAAGCAAAAATGAACTACTGGAACCTCATCAAAATAAAAAGCTTCTGCACAGCGAAGGAAACAATCAGCAAAACTAAAAGGCAACCGACAGAATGGGAGAAGATATTTGCAAATTACATATCAGATGAAGGGTTAGTATCCAAAATCTATAAAGAACTTATCAAACTCAACACCCAAAAAACAAATAATCCAGTGAAGAAATGGGCAAAAAACAGGAATAGACACTTCTCCAAGGAAGACATGCAGATGGCCAACCGACACATGAAAAAATGTTCACCATCACTCATCATCAGGGAAATACAAATCAAAACCACAATGAGATACAACCTCACACCTGTCAGAATGGCTAACATTAACAACTCAAGCAACAACAGATGTTAGCGAGGATGCAGAGAAAGAGGATCTCTTTTGCATTGTTGGTGGCAGTGCAAGCTGGTGCAGCCACTCTGGAAAACAGTATGGAGGTTCCTCAAAAAACTAAAAAGAGAACTACCCTATGACCCAGCAATTTCACTACTAGGCATTTATCCATGGGATACAGGTGTGCTGTTTCGAAGGGACACATGCGCCCCCATGCTTATAGCAACACTATCAACAAAAGCCAAAGTACGGAAAGAGCCCAAATGTCCATCGCCACTGGTGGATGAATGGATAAAGAAGATGTAGAATGTGTATATATACATATATATATATATATATATATATGTATATATACACAATGGAGTATTACTTGGCAATCAAAAAGAATGAAATCTTGCCAATCTCAACAGCATGGATGGAACTAAAGGGTATTATGCTAAGCGAAATTAGTCAGAGAAAAACAAATATCGTATGACTTCACTCACATGAGGACGTTAAGATACAAAACAGATGAACATAAAGGAAGGGAAGCAAATCAATATAAAAACAGTGATGGGGACAAAACATAAGAGACTCTTAAATATGGAGAACAAACAGAGGGTTACTGGAGGGGTTGTGGGAGAGGGGGGATGGGCTAAATGGGTAAGGGGCATTAAGGAATCTACCCCTGAAATCATTGTTCCACTCTATGGTAACTAACTTGGATGTAGATTAAAGAGAGAGAGAGACAGAGAGGAAAGAGAAAGAGAATGAATCATGGAATTATGGAATTAGTGGAAATGATAAAGAAAGGAGGATAATTCCACTTTCAACCACAATGGAGTAACAGGGAACCATATATACCCTCTCATTGTAAACAGCAAACAACACTAGACACAGATTAAATGATAGTTTTCAAGTAGCTCAAGACAGTGACCTCAGAAGACCACCATATCCTGGTACTTGAAGAGTGTTTCCAGGCTGCGGCTCACAGAGGGAGAGCCCAAACACAGCTAGGGAGAGTTCCCAGTAGGAAGTGGTTAATGTAGCTAGAATTTGTGGATCAGTGAATGTAAGAAAAAAGAGCTACACAAGAAAGATAGTAGAGAGATCTGCAATGTGTTCCTAACCAATTTTTAACTGAATACTTATCAGTAATTGCATGCCAGTAAGACCTTCCAAAGAAAGGGAAATAACCATTGGAAAAGATAAAGCACAACAATCCCAGAACCAGGAATAATTTGCATCTCAACCATCCAGAGTAGAGAAATTTCCTAAAATGCAGGACATTAAGTCACCCCTTTTATTTTTTTTATTTTTATTTTTATTTTTTTTATTTAACATTTATTTATTTTTGAGACAGAGAGAGACAGAGCATGAACGGGGGAGGGTCAGAGAGAGAGGGAGACACAGAATCAGAAGCAGGCTCCAGGCTCTGAGCCATCAGCCCAGAGCCTGACGCGGGGCTCGAACTCACGGATGGCGAGATCGTTACCTGAGCCGAAGTCGGACGCTCAACCGACTGAGCCACCCAGGCGCCCCAGGTCACCCCTTTTAGAAGAATATTGCCTCAATAACAGAAGCATATTAATCCCAGGTTGTAGTTGCACTAAAAGAGCCTAAACGCAATCTTCAAAACATCAAACTTTTCTCAAGCTATTTCTGTATCTAAAAACAAAGTAAGAAAATACAAAAACAATCACCACTCCAAAACATAAAATCCTTAATATCTGCACCCAATCAAAAATTACCAGGATAGTATATAACTGGGAAAATATGACGCATAACAAAGAGAAAATTCAATCAATTAATAGATCCAGAAATGACATAGATTATCAAGTTAGGAGAAAATACTGTTAAAATAACAGTTTCTCGTTGAGAAGTGAAGGTTTTATACCCTATATCAGGCACCCCAAACCTTGGGACCTACACTATAGAAATGAACACCCAAAAACAGCTGACTCTGCAAAGCAAAAGGGCTTACATCCAGGACATCCAAAAGGCTATGGAAAATGAAAAGTTTGCTTTTAAAAAAAGTCTTACCCAGACTTACTCATGCCAGGAATCTACAAAAAAATGCAGTTTTGAAAGCACCTTTCTATATGCAATGGAGATTCATCAGCTAATGTTCAAGAATGTGCTGGAGACACAGGGACCTTGTAGGACTTTCTCCAGAGGAGAAGATGCTGGTCGGCACCATTTTTAAATTCTCACTCAATATTTCTAGTGTTGTAGGGCTTCTCCACCCCTGTGCTCTCCCACAGTCCTACTGCAGCTGCCTGGTTTGCCCTGCCCATGAGCTCTGCCAGTCTTATTATTTCCAGTTGGCTCACTCTTGTTCTGGGCTCCCTCTGGGCTCCCTCACAGCCTCTCTGAAGCCAGCAGGCTCACTCTTCCCACATGCTGTGTATCCCTGGGCCCTGCAATAGCAAGCTTCCCATTCCGCCCATGGGTTCTACCTTATTAAAAATAAATTATGCTACATAGATAAGCACAAATGTGTAAGAGTCAACCAAGAACTCAGGCAAGGTTGAATCATAGTTCCATCATGTGCACAAGGGCACTCCTCTAGAATGGGAGAGGTAGCTGTTCCATCTAATACACAGAAACAAAAATATGATGGAGAAAAGGAAAATTGGAAAGCAAGAATACACTCCAAAAGAAAAAAGAAAAACAAGATAAAACCCAGAAAAGAAAAAAAAAATCCTTGATAAAAGAGAGATAAGTAATTTACCTGACAAAGAGTTCAAAGTAATGGTCATAAAGATGTTCACCGAATTGGAAGAAGGATAGATGAACACAGTGAGAACTTCAAACAAAGAGACAGAACATGTAAGAAAGTGTCAAACAGAAGTCACAATACCGAAGAATACAATAACTGAACTAAAAAAAATACACTAAACTAAACTAAAGAATTTCAACAGCAGTTTAGATGAGTCAGAAGAACACATCAGCAACCTGGAAGACAGGGCAGTGGAACTCACCCAAAGAGAACAACTAAAAAAACAACAATAAAAAGGGAATTTTAAAAAGTGAAGATAGTTTATGGGAACTATGGGACAACATCAAGTGGCATAACATTCACATTATAGAGTGCTAGAAGAAGAGAAAGAGAAATGGATACTTTAAGAAATAATGGCTGAAAATTTAACCAACCTAGGGAAGGAAAGAGACATCCAGGCCCAGAAAGAACAAAGAGTTCCAAAGAAGATGAAACCAAAGAGATCCACATCATGACACATTATAATTAAAATGTTAACAGTTAAAGAAAAAGAGAAAATCTTAAAGTTTGCAAGAGAACAACATGATACATATAAAGACTATCATAAAATTACCTATAAGACTATCAGTTGATTTTTCAGCATAAACTCTTCAGGCCAAAAGAAAGTGGCATGATATATTCAAAGTGCTGAAAGGAAAGATTGCCAACCAAGAATATTCTACCCAGCAAGGCTATCATTCAAAATAAAGGAGAGATAGTTTTCCAGACAACCAAAAGTTAAGTGATTTCATACCATTAGACCAGCCTTACAAGAAATGTTGAAGGTACTTCTTCAAGCTGAAAATAAAAGGTACTAACTAGTAAAAGAAAATATATGAAACTAAATATCTGATTGGAAAAGCCAAATTTACAGTAAATATAGTGGATCAACCACTTAAAAATTTACAAGGAAGGTTAAAAAACAAATGTAAAATCAACTATAGTTATAATAATTTGTTAAGGTATACACACACACAAAAGATGTAATATATAACATCAGAAACAAAACATGTGGTGGGGGAATAAAAATCTAGAGTCTAATATGTATTCAAAATTATGTTGCTATCAACTTAGAACAAAATGCTACACTGTCTGTTATATGGGAACCCTAGTAGACACACAAAGGATAATGGGAAAGTAATCTAAACACAACACTATAAAGAAGTATCAAACCACAAGGGAAGAGAGCAAGAGAAAAAAGAAAGGAACAGAGAGGAACTACAAACCATTCAGAAAACAATGAAAAAAAAAGGCAATAAGTACATACCTATCAATAATTACTTTAAATGCAAATGGACTAAATTCTCCAATCAAAAGATAAGTGACTAAATGGAAAAAAACAAGACCTATTGATGTGTTGTCTATAAGAGACTCACTTCAGATCTAAGGACACAGAGATTTAAAGTGAAGGGATCGAGGGATGCCTGGATGGCTCAGTTGCTTAAGTATCTGACTTTTGATTTAGGCTCATGTCATGATCTCAGGGTCATGAGAGATTGAACCCAGCATCAGGCTCCATGCTGAACATGGAACCTGCTTAAAAATTATCTCTCTCCCTCTGCCCCTCTCTTCAACTCACATGTGCTCTCTCTCTCTTTCTAAAATAAAATAATAGTTAAAAAAACAAAGTGAAGGGATAGGAAAAGATATTCCATGCAAATTAAAATGAAAACAAAGCTATACTATATCAGACAAAATGATGACTTTAAAACAAGTACTACACATGTAACAAGGAAGGCATTAAGTAATGGTAATGGGGTCATTACAAAATGAGGATATAACATTTGTAAATAATTATGTGCCCAATATAGGAATACCTAAATATATAAAGCAGGTATTAAGAGACCTAAAGGTAAAAATTGACAGCAAGACAATAAGAGTAGAGGACTTTAATACCCCATTTACACCAACAGATCTATCATCCAGACATAAAATCAATAAGAAAAATTGGCCTTAAACAACACATTAGTCCAGATGGACTTAATAGATATAAACAGAACAGTCTATTTAAAAGTAGTAGAATACATGTTCTTCTCAAGTGACATGGAACATTCTCCAGGATAAATGGCATTAGGCTACATACAAGTCTCAATAAATTTAAGAAGATATTTCACACACCAAGCATCTTTTCTAACCACAATGGTATGACACTAGAAATCAGTTACAAGAAAAAAAAACTGGAAAAATCCCATAAAAAGGAAGCAAATCTTGCCATTTTTCACAACACAAATGGATCTTAAATGTGTTATGCTAAGTGATACAAGTCAGACAGAGAAATATAAATACCATATGATTTCACTTACATGTGGAAGCTGAAAAATAAAACAAGTGAACAAATAACACAAAACTATCTCCTGGATACAGAGAATGGATTGGTAGATATCAGAGGGTAAAGGAATTAGAGGGTGGGTGAGATGGGTGAAGGGAATCAATTGCATGGTGACAGATGGTAACTAGACTCACTATGGTGATCACTTTGAAATTTATATGAAAATCAAATTATGATTTACACCTGAAACTAATAATGCTATATACCAATTTGCCTTGGAAATAAAGTCCTCCATCAAATGTGTAGAGATAAAAAATAGAAGGATGAAAAATACTCTGGTGGATCTGAAAGTAGATTAAACATTACAAAAGAAAAATAATCAACAATTTTGAAAATATATCAATATAATTTAGTGAACTTGAAGACTTAAAAATTTGCAAAAACAAAAAAAAGGGCTGAAAGTTCTATCTGATATCATTTTATTCCTAAAAAAATTCCTTTAATAATTTTATAATATTGATATGATGTTGATAAATGTATAAACACATACCAGAGCTTCAAAAGACATGAAACAAAACAGAGAGAACTGAGCACAGAAAAATAGACAATGCTTGTAAAATCATTAAGGATATAGAAGATGTGAACAATATTAATCAACCAGCTGACCTATTTGATATTTAGAGACTACTCCATACAACAGTGGAATATATATTCTTTTCAAGTGCACAAAGAACATTTAAAAATTTAGATTATAAAATGAGACCCAATAAATTTAAGCAAATTGATATTATACAAAGTATGTTTTATGACAATTAAGAAATTCAGTTAGAAACTAGTAGCAGAAATATATATGAAATATACTCAAATATTTGGAAACAAATTAACAACATTCTAAATAACCAATGTCAAAAATAACATTACAAGAACAGGTTTGAAGGAGCACTTGCACCCCAATGTTTACAGCAGCCTTATAAATAATAGCCAAATTACGGAAAGAGCCCAAATGTCCACTGACTGATGAATGGATAAAGAAGTTGTGGTATATATGTAAAATGGAATATTACTCAGCCATCAAATAAATGAAATCTTGCCATTTGCAATGACATGGATGGAGCTTGAGTGTATTATGCTAAGTGGAATAAGCCATTACAGAAATACCATATGATTTCACTCATATGTGGAATTAAAGAAATGAAACAGAGGGACATATAGGAAAGGAAAAAACAAAAACAAAAAAAGGGGGGCGGAAACAAACCATTAAGAGACTCTAACAACAGAGAACAAACAGGGTGTTTAGAGGGAGGTGGGTGGGGATGGGCTAAATGGGTGTGATGGGTATTAAGGTGTGCACATGTGGTGAGCACTGGGTGTTAGGTGTAGTGATGAATCACTAAATTCTACACCCGAAACCAATTTTACACTATATGTTAACCAACTAGAATTTAAGTAAAAATTTTGAAAAGTAAAAAAAGTATAGAAAGGGAATACTGTAAATGACTTAAAGCTAGTAAAAACAACTGGAATGAAATGGACACATTGCTGAAAAGATATACATCACAAGAGACCACTAAAGACAAAGGTATTCCTGGGATAGACCCAGATCTGTGAAATAACTTGAATTTGTAGTTAAACCTCTACACAAGAAAAGTTCTAACACAGGTGGTTTCACTGTAAATTTTCCCAAATATTTAAGTAAAAAATAGTTAGTATTATATACAAACTCTATCAGAAAACCAAAGAGGAAACACTTCCCTAACTCATTCTATGAATTCAGTGTTTCCCTGATCCCAAACAAGTCAAGAATAAGAACACAATAAAACAATATCTCTCATAACCGTGAATGTGGCAATTTTCACAAATTATCTGCATAGTAACTCCAGCAATACATAAAAAGGACAATATAGCATAATCAAGTGGGTGTAATCCAAGGAATGCAAAATTATTTTAACATTTGGAAAAAAATGGAATTCACTGATCTAACTGGCTTAATGCTAAAAATCCATATGGTATTTTCAACAGATGTAGAAGAACCATTTGAATGGCACAAGGGGAGAGATATTTTAGAGTAGCTGCCCTTTCTCCCACTTTAGCTTTCATGTCACCAAGTGTTCCTGATTATCTTTGTGAAAACTTCTTATTTTTCCCCACTGTTTGGTCCTCAACTATTTCCCTTATAGGCTGCACTTATTTCCCTTGGATATAGTATCTCTGTGCAACAGGTACTGGATCCAGGTACTGGATCCTTCTCGCTGGGCTGCTTCCCTACATTACTTAATGTTTATAGTATTTTACATTTTTTTTTAGCAAGGATAACATGCTTATAGCCCTACATAAATATGTCAAAATAAAAACTTCTAATGCTAATTTTCACTCTGTCAATGTCACTACCATATACTTCCATTCGCCCATTATATATTAAATATCCAGAGAATAGAACAATTATTATTTACACCATTATAGACATTAAGCTAATGTCATATGAAGATATAAAGATTAAAAAATGTAGATTTAAATGATTTATTATGTTAGCCTCAGAATCTGATTTATTCTAGCCTGTATGATAATTACGTTTCCACTTAAATATGAGAATTTTGAACAAATGTTGAACTTTAAGACAGAAATTTAAACAGAAGGAAGTCTCTCTGGAAAGATATAATGATGAGAATGAGATTCTAGAACAATATTTGTTCATTGTAATGAATGGTCCAAGAGCTTTTCTGTGCTGCAATTAGATGTAATATTGACTCTTTAAGATACACACTAGAAACCAGAAGTCTCTGAGATACATGATTATTATCTGGGGTGAATATGTTAATGTTTGATGTGTAATCCTTTTAAAAATACCAACATTATGTTACAAAGGAATCAGTTTGCAAAGAACATCTAAAAACACCTATTTAAAGAAATATCTCGTTTATTGCTACCTGCTATATTAAATGGATAAAGGTTTGGAAGTTGCAGAATATCAGTAAATGTTCAGGAAGTGACAGAATAAAATAAAATTGGATTGCAATTATTCTTCTTTAATATTTTTTTAAACCTAATCCTTACAATTGGCCCATTTTTGACAATGTGGAATATATTTTTACTTATTGTTTTCTTGTGATTATTCTTACACTATTTGGTTTGTGAAGTGTAGAAGAGATTCTATAAATATTTGTAGCTATGCTTAAGTAGTAACCTGAATTAATAACTAGTATGAATTTATAAAATTGTCCATCTGTAAAGTTTCATTGTCTCCCTTTTAACAGTTAAAGCCACAACCTAAAAGAATGACAACGTTGATATCTGTTTGATGTTAATAAAAATGAAGTAACATTTAACAATTCTAAAAATATATATATATATAAGTAAACTGTTAAAGAATGGACTTAGGATAGAGTGTTTATTCATTTGATGAAGTAAGCTTTTTAAAAATGACATTAAATTTATGAAAATTTAACTGCACATAATTAGCTTTTTTTCTGAATAATACAGTCCATAAAGAAAATATATAATTGAATTGAATAGAATACACTTTTATATACATACAACAATGGTGCCATTAATGCTAGCATTCCTATTTCCATATAGTCTCTAGCTGTAACATTAATGTGGCTGAATCAGTCATAGGCGTCCTTGGGCCCATTTTGGGCAGAAGCCTGCATTCTAGAAAGAATAACCAGTGCAATGGGTGTAGTCTTTGACTTGGGTTAAATCACTCTGTTAATCTCTTTTACAATTTAACTAAAAACAAAACTGTCATAAACTTCAAATGAAACTCCAAAGAATGCTCTTATTCTTGATAAAATAAGATCAGAAATATTTTTCCATGAGATTGATCCTGGACACAAGCCAGAAGGATATGTATCTGTAACCTACCTGTACCAGGAGATAGAGGGTTCGGGAGAGCCAGAGGCCCTGCAGGATAATGTCATCTCTTCTCCTCTCTCTGCTGTGGCATTAAAGGATTTCTGAGGCATTGTGATCGCTGGCGGCACTGAAAAAAGAGATGAACACAGATTAAATAGAGATGAAAAACATTTTATAAACACCATTGGGACTTTCTTACAGGTACTTTTTGTTGTTGCTAATTTTAAGCTTTAAAACTTTATTGTTTACGTCTGTATTTATATCAACAGGACTGACTTGGTTGCACAGTAAAATAACTTTAAGACCACTGATCTGCGTGCCATGTACAATAATGAGATAATTCGTTCTAATGCTATTGTACTATTTTTAATCTATCAAACTAAACAAGAAAGTAGACATTTTAACCAATTTATATGTATACTTTTTTGAAATATTTCTCAGAAAAAGACAGACAATACTATCCTGACTTACATCAATACTGAGATCTACTTGGAGCATAAATGGATTTCCTATTTGAGTTCTCATCGGTATATGTAATTCTATAAGCAATTATTCACCGCTTCAAGACAGGGCTTTCAAATTAGGTGTCAAACCATAATGTTCTTTCTGATTAACTGCACTTAATTTCTTCACACAACTATAGAACATTTTATGAAGAGAAACTGCTCAAGACATAGAGAGTATGAAATAGATTTTCATGAACAATTCAATTTTAAAAATTAAGCTTCCCCAATTTCTAACTAATTACATTGCAAAAACTGTATATGCTGCACATTTCGGACATGTTGAAACTGTTACTAAAATGTACTGTTTGCAATAAACAAATCAATAGCATCCATAATAGAAACTAAATTTCAAAGTACAGCATAAATTTTGATTTAATGCACGCTTTTATGATTTTCAATTAAATGACAAAATGATGCTCTTAAAATTAATTATATTAGTAGAATTGTTTTTTACATATTTAGAAGTGTGATAACAACTGGGGTGCCTGGGTAGCTCAGTTGGTTAGGCATCTGACATTGACTCAGGTCAAGATCTCGCATTTGTGGGTTCGAGCCCCACAACAGGGTCTGTGCGGACAGCCCAGAGCCTAGAGCCTAGAGCCTAGAGTCTGCTTCAGATTCTGTGTCTCCCTCTCTCTCTCTGCCCTTCCCCTACGCACACTCTGTTGTTCAAAAATAAATAAACATTAAAAAAAAGTGTGATAATAACTAAATATCTCATTTATTGCTACAACAGCATTCAGGTCAGCATTCATGCTGTATTGTTGATGCTGATGGTGCAGATAGGAACTGATATGTATCTTAGCAATTAAGCGCAATAAATCAAGTCTCTGCCTTTATGAATTTAAATACAAGGTACATGATCTGACATGCTGTCTCTAAAATAACATAATAATTACACGTATTACAATAGGATGGACTTTTTTTCAGACATTAACTCTGCATTTTAAATACATTGAAATTTGACTTTCTGTATCTAGTTTTCCTTCTTTTGTAATTATGGAAAAGAACACTTTAATCAAAATGTATTGCCTTTCCTTTTCTTATGATAAACATAGGTGCAAGAACACTGTCACTATTTTTATTACAACAATAAATATTTTAACCATTAAATAATTACAATGAAAATGTACTTCTTAATAGAAATCCTCTCTAGAGCAAAGTATTTGTGTAAATAGAAACACCTCCAATCGGAGAATCACATGCTCCAGTTCTTGTCCTATGACTGTTACTCGCTTAAACAAACTATTTGTTCCTTATCATAATTCTCTTTTCTATAAACTGAACTGCAAGATGATCTGCAAGAACTGACAAATCTTAATGTTTACATGTTATGATACAGTAGCTCTACTAATGAAATGGGTGTTCTTACTTAGAGTGTGCACTTGTAGAACAATATTACTATTGCATATTTATACAGTAGTAATTTGAAGAGTAATTCCAGAACTATTCTGAAGGATAATAGCCTCAAAACCTGCAGAAGCTTTCACTAGTTCTGATGCCAAGATGTGCAGGGAATTTGTTAGCCGCTGTGTTAGACTATAGAGCACTTTTACGTATATTATCTTTGGTTCAGAATTTGCTATTGAGTTGGATTAAACAATTTTAAAAGGGATTACAATTATATTTCATCCAAATTTCTTGTCTCATAAGACCCATATGTAGTATGTTTTTTCTACTCTATTTTACCTTCTTAAAAATACTTTTTTTTTGTATTTGACTATATCCGAAATATCTAGTTCTAATAACTTTACAAAGATTTATATTGTGTATATTATGTAGTCAATCCTTTCTGATAAATTTCGGTTTTCATTCTTCAGCTTCAAGACACATGAGAACGTGTAGGGAAGTGGCTCCAGAACTCACTTAGACAAAGGTTTTGGCCCACCTTCATGTTACAATTAATTCCCTTTGCTGGCTGCAGAGGCACCAAAGATACCTCTAATTTGATGGCTTAATTCACTTGCATCAACAATGACATCCAGCGTCCATTTGCCTTCTGTGTCTTGCAGTCTTCCCCTATGCACTGTCCCTAAATATGTCTCAGAAGATGAAGAACATTGTACTAAGCATGGAATACTCACGTGATTCAAGTTGATCAGAACAATAATCCCTCCAAATTTATTCAGGATAAGGAAAACAACTTCCCAATCCCCAATCACCACCACTGTCAGGAAAGCTACTCTTTTATAACACATTGATTAATCAGATCTGGCCAAAATGTATGTCATCAAATAAATTCACATGTATGTCCTCTCTCTGGCAGAGGACTACTAACATGAAGACTCATGGTCCTTTCTTATTTACTTTTCCTTGCTTACACTCTTAAGGCTGTGTGGCATTCAGAAATTAGCGTAAGGGAGGATTTGAAAAAGATCGTAGAATAGTCAGCACCAGGCATCTGTCTCCCTACCTAGGCAGCAATTGCACAGACAGAATCTGTCTAATGTAACTATCTTGGATCTCTGGAGTCTATGGTAGGCTTGCAGCTTCCACAGGGAGGCATGGAAGGTAAGTTGTAAGCAATATCTCAAACAGGTATCTGTATAGCCATCTTCATAGCAGCATTATTCACAATATTTAAGAGTGGAAGCAATACAAATATCCGTAAATGAATAAATGGATAAGCAAAATGTGTTATATGCACAGAATGGAATACTATTCATAAAGTTAAGGGGAGCCTGGGTGGCTCAGTTGGTTGAACATCTGACTCTTGATTTTGGCTCAGGTCATGATCTCAGGGTCATGGGATCTAGCCCTGTTCTGGGCTCTGTGCTGAGTGTGCAGACTGCTTAAGATACTCTCTCTCTCTCTCTCTCTGCTCCTCTCGCCCACTTTCCATTTCTCTCTCTAAAATTAAAAAAAAAGAAAAAAATTTTAAAAAGTTAATTCTGACATATACTTTACATGGATGAACCTTTAGGATGCTATGCTAAGTGAAATACCAGTCACAGAAAGACAAATACTCTATGAATCCACTTATTATGTACTTGGAATAGTCAAAATTATAGAGACAGAACTTGAAATGGTGGTTGCTAGGAGCTCTTGGGAGGGGGGAATAACAGGGAAAATATGGAGAGGACAGGAGGTGAAAGAAGGGAATAGGAAGTTATTGTTAAATGGGTACAGAGATTCAGTCTTACAAGAGGAAAAGAATTACAGAGATGGATGGTGCTGGATGGTGCACATTATGAACATATTTAATGCCACATAACTTATACTTTAAATGGGTTAAGATCATAAATTTTATGCTATGTGATTTTTACCAAAATGAAAAATAAGAGAAGGGGAAAAAAAGTCACATAAGCTATCTTAGTCCTTGGCCAAGAGAAGAAATAGTCTATGTTCATGCTTAAGTACCTGGTATTTTTTAATGTTTATTCATTTTTGAGGGAGACAGAGACAGCATGTGAGTGGGTTAGGGGCAGAGAGCGAGGGAGACACAGAATCCAAAGCAGGCTCCAGGCTCTGAGCTGTCAGCACAGAGCCTGAAGTGGGGCTCTAACCCATGAGCCATGAGATCATGACCTGAGCCAAAGTTGGATGCTCAACCAACTGAGCCACCCAAGCACCCCTAAAGTACCTGGTATTTTTAATATTCTATATTGTTGGTCTCAATGTATATGGAACATAACTTAAATTCTTTCCTCAGGTTTTTCCATGAGTTCATTAACACATGGTTCTTTCTACTTTATATAAGCACTGAAGAGAGAAAAATGAACCAACCAAGAAGCCACCTATGCAAACTTGATTCATAGTATTCAGGGATGCTAGAAAATTGTATTTTTTTAATTTTTATTCTAAGACTCCTTCTTTGATATGGAAGCAAGTATCCTCATTCTGCAACTTACCTCTTCAGCAATTTTTCATATACTTAATTGCTTATGATATCATATAGTAAAAAAAAATGATTGATATTTTAATATTATGTAGACTCTCCCTATGGAATAAGATATTTAAATTATGGACAATGCATTCTCATCATGATTTTGATCATCATTACTTTCCAGTAGTCTTATTATGTCTCAATGTCTCATGTGTGCATTTTTTTTATTTGTTCTATTTTTATTTGTTTGTTTTGCTCTGCTTCACAGGTTATTATATCATCTAACACCTCTCAATTTTTTTTCTTTTTTTTTCTATTTTTCTTTATGTTTATTTATTTTGAGATGAGGGGGAGGGGCACAGAGAGAGGGAGAGAGAATCCCAAACAGACTCCACACTGCCTGCATGGAGCCCGATGTGGGCTTGAACTCATGAACCACGAGATCATCACCTAAGCCAAAATTAAGAGTCAGACTGAATCACCCAGGTGCCCCACACCTCTCAATCTTCATTGATTCTGGTTATTTGTAATAATCCTTCCTCTTATGTTTATGAGGATGGTTAATTTAAAGTGCTACTTGGTAAAAATAAGTTTTCTTTGGAATACAACAAAATTTTCACAAATACAGAATGTCAAATGATTAACATAAAGAAAAGCTAATTAATTGTATAATTTAATTTGGAAAAAATCTAGCTTCTTGGTTACAGCAGACTAAGCATTGTAGTCAGTTCTTTTCAAATAAACAGTGGTTTCTAATGTGGAGTGTCAGCATACTTATTACTGTCTTGCATAAAATCCAATCAATATTTTTTCATATACTTGATTGAGAATTGGCAAATAATTGGTGGGCATATGCTGCAATATGGGAATACAGTAAAATAGTAATATAATTACAATTATCTGTTGAGTATTGAGTTCTAAAATCAATCCTATCTGAGTGAAACAGTAAGAGTTTTATTTGATATCAGTTTACAAAATAGGATCAAACTGGCCCATTATATTTATTAAAAAAAAAAAAAACTCAAGGAAAATGTTTCCATTGGCATTTCAAATTCTTAGTAAACTCTAATATGAAAAATATCTGGTATTTGGGCAAATAAATACTGCTTTCAGTGGAAAGTATAAAAACAATGTGAAAATGTTAATGAGAACTTTATTGCATAATTTATGTTTTCCTATATTTTCCAAATTTTGCCAAATAAATCTGATTTTTATGTTCTTTTAATTTGACTTTTAAAGTAGATCACATTCACAGGTTCAAAAATAAAATAAAATTAAGAGGAAAATTCTAGACCTTACTCTTTTCCTTGTTAACCACTTGATTATTTGTATTTTTATGCAACTATTAGCACATAATTTTATGTTTACTTCTTCTTTCCACAAAATATACCATATTCTGTACCATGCTTCTTTTCTCAAATTAATAATGCATGTAAAGAATATATTCATGTCACTATGTAGAGTACTTCCTCAAAACTGTTCGTATTGCACAGTCTTCTACCCTGTGGATGAACTATTGGCCACATGTTATATCTCCTGAGGATATCCAAATATTTATCTACTACAATCTTATCTACTGCAACCAATGTACCAGTTAATTATCTAGAAGTAAAATTGATACGTCAGAGACTAAAAGAATATGTAATCTTGACTGAAGAAGACTAAATCAAATTGCCCTCAGTGGTCATTACTCCAGTTTTCTACCCCAACTGTGTATTATTTTTATAATCAGAAAAAAATATATAAATGAACAAGTAAGAAAATAAAACAATAAAAGTTAAAGGAGATAATTATCAGATAATTTCCTGAAGTTAATTCATAGCTATAGGTCTAAAAGCATTACAACCCTTATTAAAGAAAATCCAAGTGAAAAATTAAAGTTCGAAGCATGGAAAGCATTATTTTGAATTTCTTTTTGTTTCCATGTTAAGAGGCGATAACTAAATAAAGGGCCAAAGTTAATGTGAAAGATAACTCTTGTCAAAAAAAAAAAGTCTGAAAATTTTAGACACATTAGAGGATATTTTCGTGATTAAACATGGCTATTTTTATGCTTTATGAGTATACTGTATGATCAGCAATATTCTTTAATCCTCAGAGTATGTTTCAAGGACCCCAGAAGTCCTCAAAACCCATTCATGGGGTCTTATGATGCCTTCCATTTTACCAGCCATATATCTGTGTGAAAATGAATTTCTCCTGCAAAATTCTCACAATTTTCCCATTCCCAGTTACTGGACTATGCTAATGGAGGAAAAGTTCAATAATTTCCTGATCTAAAAAAGTCTTTTTCTCAGGTTTAAAAATATATTACAAAAGATTGAATGCAGCAACTGATAAGAGAATTTTTGTTTTCTTGATGGCTTCCTTTACTATGCAAAAGCTTTTTATTTTGATGTAGTACCAATAGTTTATTTTTGCTTTTGCTTTCTTTGTCTGAGGAGACATATTCATATAGTATTTGTAAATGATGTACCCAATAAGGGGTTAGTATGAAAAAATATATAAAGAACTTATACAACTCAACACCAAAACTTCAAACAATCTGATTTAAGGACGGGCAGAGGACCTGAATTTACATTTTTCTAAAGAAGACATATAGATGGCAAACAGACACATGAAAAGATGTTCACAATCACTAATCGTGGGAGAAATCAAAACCACAATGCATGTCAAAACCACAATGAGGTATCACGTCACACCAGTCAGAATGGCTAGTATCAAAAAGACAATAACAAGTGTTGGTGAGGATGTGGAGAAAAGGGAATCCTCAGGCACTGTTGGTCAGAATGTAAATTGGTACAAATGCTATGGAAATGGTATGGAGTTTCCTCAAAAAAATTAAAAATAGAAATATTATATAATCCAGTAATTTCACTACTGGGTTTTTACCCAAAGAAAATGAAAATACTAATTCAAAAAGATAAATGCACTCTTCTGTTCACTGCAGCATTATTTACAATAGCCAAGATATGGAAATAACCTAAGTGTCCACTGATGAATGAATGGATAAAGAATAGTGGTATATTACTCAGCCATTAAAAAAGAATAAAATTTTGCCATCTGTGACAACATGGATGACACTTGAGAGTATTATGCTAAATGAAATAAGTCAGACTGAGAAGACAAATGCCATATAAATTCACTTATATCTAAACTATTTAAAAAACCAAATGAACAAACAAGCAAATAAACAAACAAAAAAACTAGACTAGTAAATACAGAGAACAAACTAATGGTTGCCAGAAGGGAGGTGGGTGGGAAGTCGGCTAAAATAGGTGAAGAGGATGAAGAGGTACAAACTTCTAGTTACAAGATAAATAAATCATAGAGATAAGAAGTACAGCAGGGAACATAGTCACTAATATCATAATCACATTGTATAGTGACAGAGGATGACGACACTTATCATGGTGAGCAATGAGTGATGTACATAATTGTTGAATCAGTTGAGTGTACATCTGAAACTAACGTGACATTGTCTGCCAAATATACCTCAATAATAATTTTAAAAATTTTTAAAATTTAAGTTTATTAATTTTGAAAGAGAGAGGGAATGAGACACAGCGAGTGGAGGAGGAGCACAGAGAGGGAGAGAGAGAGAGAATCCCAAGTAGGATCCACACTGTCAGCATAGAGCCCGATGCAGGGGTGAATCCCACAAACTGTGAGATCACAACCGGAACCAAAATCAAGAGTCAGATGCTTAACCGACTGAGCCACTCAAGCACCCCAAACATAAATTTTTTTAATGTAAAAAAGAAGAAGCCACTGTTTTACTGTATTTCTCAAAATGTTGCTATTTTCTTTAACATGCTATTTAGGTTAACATACTTATTATTTTTGACAGTTCATAAATCAACATCTTAAAATTTATTTAATTTTTATTTTTTAACATCTTAAAACTTAAATAAATTAATCAAACATTTTAAAAACTTCTCATTTTCATGCCTAATACGATATTGATATGACACATATAAATAGATATGACCTACATAAAAATTCCTTGGGGAATCCACAATAATTTTACAAATATGAAGAGTTCTAAGGCAAAAACTTCTGAGGTCACCTGAGGGACAAAATGAGATAGAATACAATTTGGTAATTCAAATTAGCATTTAAAGAGAAATCTTATAAAATGGCCAAGAAAAATAATTTAAAATCAAACCCATCGTGTATGTTTAAAATTAATCTACATGTATAAAGTTTCAGAGCATTATTCCTAGAGTTGAGAAATTCTAGAGAAATGAAGCTGTTGGGAAATGTGATCAGCTGAAGGATTTCAGGACTGGTCAAGGAAAAGACCTGACAACAAAGTGGGAGCAGTAGACAGTGGGCTTTATTTGGGGGGTGCGTGGACAAGTCGCATTAAAGTATGGATTCTTCGCAGCAGGAGCCCTTCCAGAGACTGCATATTTGGGAGGGCGAACCACCCAGAGTGGGAGGAGTGCAAGGAAACTCCTGGGCGAAGTGGATTTGCGAGGGAGGCTTATGTGTCTCTGTGACGTCACTCAGCAGCACAGCAGAACTCCAAAGGGCAGCAGTGGCATGGGGCCGTGTTTAGGCCCCGAGTTTGTCTTGTCTACAGCTAGCAGAGTGCGAGTGCACTTTTCCAAGGTGTGCAAAGCGGACTGATGCTAAATGTTAAAAATATGCATATTTTGGCTATTATTTAAAACAATGGGTGTAAAAATTTGAATTTGGTGCTAATGAGGCTTTGAGCTGCTGGTCCCAACAATGCTCTGAATATGAAGAAGAAATCAACATAAGGACAAATATAGGAGGTGGGGGGTCTTCTTTGGCTCATTTATATAACAGGAATGAAGGTAACGCTAATGATAAGAAAAATGTTAGGAAGAAAGGGTTATCCTGGTGTTAAACATGGTTCTGTTTACTATAATATCTGAATAAATATCAGAACAAACCATCAAATGATTATATAGCTTGCAATTTTGGGAAGTTACTATTACATATTTTTTAAAAGAACAAATTTTGTAAGACCAGCATAATTGGCATGTGTGATAGACTGCCAGGAAGAAAGGAGATTTGAAGGCTCTTTTCCTTTTTTTCCTCTGTAAGTCCTTTAATGTTGCCCCATTTACTAAAGCAGACACATATGGTTTTAAATACACTCTTGTCAAAAGTTAAGCAAGTAGTTAAACTTCTCCTAAAGTGTAAGCTAAATGTTCAGAGCCACACTAGGATGACAAATGAGTATCAATCAAATGAGCTTCTATAAATCATTTCAGTTAATATCTTTATTAAAAAGATATTGGGGCACCTGGGTGGCTCAGTGGGTTGAGTGTCTGTCTCTTGATTTCAGTTGAGGTCATGATCTCACAGTTTGTGGGATCGAGACCTGCATCAGTGCTCCTGCTGTCAGTGTGGAGCCTGCTTGGGATTCTCTCTTTCCTCTCTCTCTTCCCCTCCCCATGCTTGTGCTCTATCAAAATAAAGAAATGAACATACAAAAAAAAAAAAAACAAAAAACAAAACCCAAAACCTGGAAACTTGCAGAACAGGAAACTATGGGAGAGATAACAGAGTAGAAAGAGCTTGGAAAAGTAATTGCATCCAGTATTCATGAAAGTTGGGCCTCAGCCCTCAGCTGTGCATTTGTAGATCTGATATTAAACAGTACCAAGAGTATGAGAACGGACTAAAGAGATAAATCACCACAAAGGTACTGAAATGGTCATTGGTACACATGCAAAAGTTGTGAAAATGTAACTGATTTTTAATCCACAAACCACAGAAGTCTGGTCACAATATGTGGCCTGAATTTAAACAGACTGTTTTTTTTTTTTAATTTTTTTAACGTTTATTCATTTTTGAGAGACAGAGAGAGACAGGGCATGAGTGGGGAAGGGGCAGAGAGAGGGAGACACACGATCTGAAACAGGCTCCAGGCTCTGAGCTCTCAGCACAGAGCCTGATGCAGGGCTTGAACTCACGGACCATGAGATCACAACCTGAGCTGAAGTCGGATGCTTAACCGACTGAGCCACCCAGGCGCCCCTAAACAGACTGTCTATGAAAATAAAAATATAAATATTCTCAATAGACTGAAGTAACACCCAGAATCTCATAATGTAATATTCAAAATCCAGTATTTAATCTAAACATTTTTCACCTACGAAAAACTAGGAAAATCTCATATTAATGGGAAATGCCAATGGCATGCTGACATATGTTGGATTATCAAAAAACTATTTTAAGGCAACTATTTTAAACATTTTCCAAAAATCAAGAGTAAACTGAAGTAAGAATGAACTATCTTGAAATAAATGAAATGATAGACAACTTGCAAATATGGACAATATATTTAAAAATAAACAACTATTAGAACTAGATGCTTAAACAATAAAACACCGTGGATATGCTGGATCGATACGACAGAGGAAAGAGTTTCTGAACATGAAAGGATGATCAGTAGAAATTACCCAATCTTCAAAACAGAGGAAGTAAAGAAAAAAATGAACACAGCTTCAAGAACTTGTGAGACAATACCAAAATATCATCAAATCTAAGAAGGAAAGGAGAAAGAGCACCATAAAAAATGTATGCATATATAAGTATACATGTGTATATGTATCTACAGGGCTAACATCTGAAAACTTCTTAAATGGCAAAGGACATCGAACCATAAATTCAAAACCAGCTATGGACTTGAATACCAAATGGCATAAACTCAAAGATGTTCATATCCAGTCACAACATAATCAAATTGCTGAAAACAAAACATACGGAAATACAAAAGATATATTAGCTACAGGAGAACAATAATTCAAGTAACTGGAGATTTCTTATCAGAAACCATGGAGGCCAAAAGGAGGGGAAACAATATTTTTAAAGTGCCACAAAGACAGATATGCCAAAATAAAGTTCCATGTCCAGCAAAAATATCCTTCAGAAACGCAGGTAAAATAATGCATTATCATTCTCAGATAAAAGACAATAAATCTTCTACTAGAAGGTTTGATCTTAAAAGAATTAGAAAAGGAAACTCTTCAGGCAAAAGAAAAATTTTATCAAAGGGAGTTTCAAGGATGAAGAAAGAACAAAAGAAATGGTAAATATCTTTGTAAAGATATGTTTAATGTTCAAAATAGAAGGTTAACATTGTGTAATGGGGTTTTCAGTGAATGCAGGTATAATACAGATGACAACTAAGACAAATAAGAGAGGCATATAAGGACCTATATGGTGCGATAGTTTCTACATTTCAATTGAAATAGTAAAATATTGGTTCAAACATAAACAGGAACATTGTAATCACATGAACAACCAGAAAAAAAAAAAACCAGATATGGCCAAAAACATAATAGATAAAACAAAATAGAATGCTAAATAATACATAATCCAAAGAAGGCAAGGAAGGGTAAACAGAAGAATGAAAAACAGAACAAACTGAAAACAAATCAAAACACATGCATGTTCAGGTAAAACAATGAATACTTTATTTCCAAGATTGGGGACAAGTAAGGAAGTCTCCATTCAACACTCCTATTTAAAAATCATACTGAAGGCTAACACAGTACTAAGTGAGAAATAAGAATGAAAAGCAAACAATTAAAAAGGAAGAAATAAATTTCTTCCAACTTGCAGATGCATTGTTGTATTCATTGCAAATCCAAGAATCTGTAAAAACACTGCTAGAACTAATAAATGTACATAACACAATCACAGGATATGAGAAAAACACAAAAACAATTGTTTTCCATATACGTACTTGCAATGAGCAACCGAAGCCAACATTAAAATGTACAAAACCACATACAATAGCTCCAAAAATACAACACTTAAGGATTAATCAAAAAAAAGTCACATATGGCATCTAAATGTTAAAAGCTACAAAAATGTTAAAGAGTTGAAAAAAAATACCTTCATAAATGAAGAAACATACCTTCATTTATTTGTAGACTCCATTTGTAGAGTCCGTATATTTGTAGACTCAACATTGAGAAAAAATGTCAGATTTTCCAAAATTGTTATCAAGACACTACACAATTCTCATTAAAATCCCAGCAGTATATTGCTTTGAAGATAGAATAATTCTAAAGCTTAAGTAGAAGATAAACTAGAATTTACAAGTTTTTTCTAAAAGAACAAAGTCATAGAAATAATACCCCCTGATTTTAAGGTATGAGTAAAAAGCTACACAATTGAGGAGGCATGATAATGGTGCAGGGATAGGTGCATAGGTCAATGGAACAGAAAAGAAAGTCCATAAATAGCAGCTTACAATACAACAAAAGTTTTAAAAATTTAGTTTACAAAGTGCAAAGTGCAAAGGAAACAATAGTATCCTCAGAATGGTTTTTAAATAATTGGATTTCCATTTGCAAATACATGAACCTGAGGATAGAAATCATACCATATACAAAAATGAACCCCAAATGAATCAAAGATGTAAACTGAAAACATTAAAGTAGAAAACTTGGGAGAAAAATCTTGTGACTTGGGGATAAGTGAAGAGTTCTTAAACATGACACAAAAAGAATGGTCCATAAAAGATTAGTCCTTGGAATTTAAAATTAAAATTAAAAGACTTTGCTTTCTGAATTACACTTGTTAAGAGAATGAAATGATAAACCCCAGCATGGAGGAAAGTACTTTGAATCACATGTCTGAGCAAGGAATAATATCCGAAATATATAAAGACAATCTAAATTCAACAATAAGAAAAAAAATGCAAAATAAATGAAAAGACACATCATTAAAGAAGCTGTTTAGAGGGCAAAACTGCATTTATAGAATTTGTAAGGAACTCTAAAACTGTAATAGTGAAAAAAAATAATCCACCGAGAATGTCTGAAATGCAGACATTTCAAAGAGGCATTTCACTGAAGAGTATACAGGGATATAGAAATGAGAAGCACATGAAAAGGTGCACGCTATCATTAGCTACTGCATAAAACCATCACGATATCATTACAGAAATGCAAATTAAAACCACAGAGATTTCACTACATACCTATTTTGAAGTGTAGAATTAAATACAAAAAAAAAAAAAAAAAAGCACACACACACACACACACACAACCAACAAACAAAAACCTGAAAAGATCCACACTGGTGAGAGTGAGAAGCAACTTGACTTCTTACACACTATTAGAGAGAATTCAAAATTACACAGCCATTGTGAAAAATGATTTGGCAGTTTCCCATGAAGTTAAAAGCATGCACTTACCATATGACTCTGCAACCTAACTCTCAGGTACTTACCCTAGACAAAGGAAACTGATGCTCACACAATATATTGCACACGTGTTTAGAGCAGCTCGATTTACAATTGCAAGAAGTGGGTACATGCAACAACTAGATAAATCTCAAGGCATTATTATCCTAAATGGATTAATATATTCCAAAAAGGTTAGATTTTAGATGATTCCATTTATTTGATACTCTTGAAATACAAAATTGTACTGAAGGAAAGAAATTAGCGGTTTTTTGCGGCTTAGAGGTTGTAGAAAATGTAATTTCAAAGGGAAAAAAATTTCCCTTTTGTTTGTTTGGGGGTGATGGAAAAATTTGTTTACTGATTGTAGTGGTGGGACATGAATATATGCATATATTAAAATTCACAGGACTATACAGTAAAAATTAAAAAAAAAAAGAGTAAAGTTGGGGCTCCTGGGTGGCCCAGTTGGTTAAGCGTCTGACTTGTGCTCAGGTCATGATCTCATGGTTTTTGAGTTCCAGTCCCACAAGGGGCTTTGCACTGACAGCAGGGAGCCTGCTTCAGATCCTCTGTCCCCCTTTCTTTTTGCCCCTTCCCAGGTGCATGTGCTCTCTCTCTCTCTCTCTCAATAATAAATCAACTTTAAAAAAAAGTTTAAAAAAGGAGTAAAGTTTACTGTATGTTAACATGAACCAAACTTATGAAAACTTTTAAACATTTACATAGTGAGTTTTTTAAAAAAATGTAATTGTAGTATAAGTACAATAATTATATAATATAAATAACTGTGTTATTTAATATATAATTAAATGTATAACAATTATTCACCAGATTTAATAAGGTGACATAAAAAACAGTCCACAACTCCTGGAGAAATCAGTTCCTCATTGTTCAGAAGCAGGAAAAAAATCTCAAAAATTTCCCAATCTGAGGGAGTCTTGACTCATGTTCAAGGTATTCTTGTTTCTACTTTATCAAACTCATCCCCTTTCTTTTACTCATTACTCTGATCTGCCAAATGTATTCTGAAAACCCCTTTAATTCTTCCTGCTTGTTTTTTTATCTGTCATGACTGCAGATTCCACATCTTCTATAGTCTTCCTGTTTCATGAAACACCTAGAATGTTGGCCACATTTCAGTTCATGGCTCTGGCTCTTTCAGAACAGCTTTGTCATACCCTGCTATCAATAGTCAACTGTCAAAACTGGAGTATGATTAAATTCATTAATTTAATTTCAAAACAAAACTGCGGGCGACATGAAATTTGGACATGGATCTGCAGTTACAAAATGATTTTGAACTCAGTACAGAATGGGAGACTACAATATTTTGAGGTCAGGATTTAGGTATAAGTAAGCAACATCACATTAAACAAAACACACTGCTAACATTATTCAAATCCTTATCATTCTCTGTAGAATTCTGTTTGCTACCTTGAAATATATATATACATATACATATATATATATTATATATTATGTATTATGTATTATGTATTATATATTATATATTATATATTATATATTATATATTATATATCGTATATGTGTATATATGTATACACATATATGAGAATGTCAGCTTCCAACCAAGATATACAAAGAGGTACCCAATTTATCCTACTAACTAAACAGAAGCAAGAAATCAGATGTATGGACTGTATAGAACAATAGTTTTCAAGACATTGTGAATCAGTCAACAAAGTAGTCAACAGTGATTTCTGAAATACAAGAGGAAATGAGTGAGTCCTATAACTGTGCCAGCTAATTGTCTAGAGAGAGTTTCTAAGCTGCAGTACAGAGGGGAAGAGCCCAGTTGGAGTCTGGCAGTCTTCCTGAATTGAGCCAGGGAAGGCTCTGGGGAGAAGCAAAGAAGGCTACAGTTCAAAGGGCAGAAAGCCAGACAGAAGACAGGTGTGCAATGAGGACTTCCTGAGATCTGCAGTGAGTTTTCTTGAGGTCTTCCAGATGAGTACTACCGAGTACATCCATGAAAAGAAACTAGTGAAGCCAGGGAAAGAATTTCCCAAAAAGATTCAGGAGAAACAACTTCCAAACTCAAACAGAGAAAAGAATAGTTTTTATTCCCATGAGCCAGAATTTTGCTTTAAAAATGAGAAAAAAAAAAAAACTCATAAAATATGTGAAATAAGGAATTAAGAGAGATTTTACCTCACAAGTGGGGCAAAATTAGCTCTGGACTATTTTGGTCCCACCTGACAAAGCTTAAAAGCATGAAGGATTAAACTGTTTCCAAGTCATTCATCTGCATTCCTGAAAAAGACCTAAAATATTTAAGGAAATACAAAAACACTCAGCATATTAAAGGAGTAAAAATCCACAAATTCTGGCATCCAATTTAAAATTACTCACGATGAATAGAAGCAGGAAATATGAGACATGATGAGGGGGAAAAAATACAATCAACCAAAAGTGACCCAGAAATGGCACAGTGATAGAATTAGCAGACGGGAACATTAAAGCAGTTACTATAACTGCATTCCATATGTTCAAGACTCTAGAGGAAAGACGGATCATGTTATAGACTTAGAGAATATTTTAAAAATCAAATTTATGCATATTAAAACTATAGCATCTTAGGGCAAAATGCACAAGACAGGATTAATAGTGGATTAAACACTATAGAAGAAAAGAGAACTTGAAGAAAGCAACAGAACTATCCACAAAGTAATACAGCAAAAAAAAAAAAAAAAAAAAATGAACATAACATCTGAGAGATGTAGGGATGTTCAAATGGCCTAGTGTATGTGAAATTTGAGTTCCAAATTTCTGTGTGGGACAGAAAACAACATGTGAAGACCTACGAGCTGAAAGATTTCCAAATTTGATAAAAATTATAATTCAAGTTTGTCAGCAAAACCCAAGTACAAGAATAAGGAAGAAAACTACACCAAGGTATATCATATCCAAATTGCTTAAAGCAAATTGCTTCAAGCAAGTGAAGCAAATCTTCAAGAATCTAGGAGAACTAGATGGGTGGGGCACTTTAGGAACAGAAGCAAAAGATAAGGATTAGGATGAACTTTTCATCTGAAATAACTCTGGCCAAAGATGTTATTTATGGCTCAGAATTTTTAAGGTATTGAAAGCAAAACAAAACAAAACAAAACATTCAATTTAGAATTCTATACTCAGCAAAATTTTATTTCAAATATGAAAGGAAAATAAATATTTTCTCAGAAATACAGTAGGTGAAGTGAATCATCACTAGCAGACTTGCACCACAAGAAATGCTAAAGGAAGCCATTCGGGCATTTGGGAACAGATACCAGACGGAACTCTGGATATACACAAAATAATGAAGAACTCTAGAAACGGTAACAATGGTGATACTATCATACAAAAGTTTTCCTTTCTTTATGAAAATCCCTTAAGAGCTCATTGACAATTTAAACAAGTGCATATATAAGAGAGAAAGGTGCTATTATTCTCCACTATTATTCCCCTTTGTAAAGAAAGATATCGATGCCATCAATGCAGTAAACCCAGCCGTTTATAAATATGCTAAGTTAAATGGCAAAGGGAATTTGCAGTTAATAATTAAGATTATAGATATGTAGGGCTCAGTCAATTAAGCGACTGACTTTGGCTCAGATCATGATCTCATAGTTCCTGAGTTTGAGTCCTGCACCTGGTAAGCTTGAGCCCCATTTCAGGTGAGCAGGTGCCCCACTCTGGGTGAGCTCCTGTGTGCCCCGCTTCAGGTAAACACGAGCTCTGCTCAGGGTGAGCCTCGCTTCTCTCTCTCTTTCTCTCCCTCTCTGCCCTTTGCTCACTTGTTCCCCCTCCCCCAAACAACATACAAATTATAGACATTAAAATGGGAAAAGTATCCTAGATAATCCAGGTGAGACCCATTGCAGGAGCCCTTAAAAACAGAGCTCTCTCCAGTTGGAATACAAAACAGAAGGCAGAAGGAGAGGCAGCAGAAGGGAGTCAGAAATATTCCAAGTTTGAGAAGGTTTTACTCTACCCTTATTGGCACTGAAAGAAGAAGCTTGCATGTAAGGACCAAAGATGCCCCTCAAAGCTAAGGACAACCTTTTCTGGGTGAAATCTAGCAAGGAATTAGAACCTTAGTCCTACAACAAAAAGAGGACAAATTCTGTCAACAACCTGAGCATTAGAAGAGATTCTTCTTCAGAGTCTATAGCAAGGAGCATAATCCTGCTGATACCTTGATTCTGGACCTATAATAACCTGAGTATACCCTGGCTGAGCCTCCTTGGATTTCTGATGTGTAGAAACTATGAAGTAATAAATCTGTGTTGTTTCAAGCCACCAAATTTGTGGTCATTTGTTACCACAGATGGAAAACCAATATGGGGTTTATAATTTATATAGATGTAAAACATATGATGATAATTGCACAAAAGCTGGAAGGGAGTACTGTTATTCAATGTGTGAATAGTGTAACATCACTTGAAGGAGGACTGTGAAAATCAGCTACTAAAATAACATGGCAATGATTTATAGCTAATGAGACAAGATAGAAAATTAATTGATTGATACAAAATACTCCAAAAATATAAAGTAGTCATAAATATAAGAAGTGAACAAAGAACAGATAAGGAATATAGAAAACAAATAGCAAGACTTAAACCTAACTGAATCAATAAGATATTTAATATAAATTGTGTAAACACTCCAATACAAAGTCAAAGACTATCACAATAGACAATGAAAAAAAAACCCACAATACCAAACCAACTATATACTGCCTAATCTCCTAATGATAAAGCAGTCAATTCATCAGGAAGACGTAATTCTAAACTCTTATGCATATAATAACAGAGTTTCAAAACTCATGAGGCAGAAACTAACAGAACTTCAAGGAGAAATAGACAAATCTATAACTTTATTAGAGACTAAATAGCCCTCTCTCAATAATTAATAGAGCAAGTAGACAAGAAGTTAAAAAAGATAAAGAAGACTTGATCAGCGTTATTAATTGACCCTAAGTTAACTGATTACTATTAAAACTCTTAACTAAGCCAGCAAATCACACACTCTTTTCTACTGCACAGGGAATACATTTAGAAAGATCTAAATCAAAGAAAGTGTGTTCTCTAACTATATTAGAACGAGATTAGAAACTACAACAGAACAATATCTGGAAAACCCTCATATACTTGAAAACTAAATAACACAGTTCTAAATAACCCATAGGACAAATAATAAATCAGAAGGGAAATTGCAAAGCATTTGAACTGAATGCCAAGGTATACACAACATCTTAAAAGTTGTGGAATGAAGTTAAAACAGTACAAATAGGGAATTCTCAGTTTGTTCTCTGTATTTAAACTGAGGATTGATGGGGGTTGGGGCAGAGGGGAAAGTGGGTGATGGGCATTGAGGAGGGCACTTGTTGGGATGAGCACTGGATGCTGTATGGAAGCCAATTTGACAATAAATTTTATTTAAAAAATAGGGAATTCTCAAGCATTAAATATATGCCATAGAAGAGAAAAAAGGTTTCAATTTAGTATATTCAGGTGTAACTTTAAGAAAATGAAAAAGAAGATCAAGTTAAACCCAAAATAAGAAAAAATATAATAATAAAGATTATATTAGAAATTGATAAAATAAAAAAGGAACACAAATAGAACACTAAATCATATCGGTTTCTTTAAGAGACCAATATAACTAGTAAAATTTCAGCCACACTGATCAGAAAAGAAGAGTGAGAATGAGGGGCAGACAGAGAAAGTGAGAGAACAAGAGACATACAGACAGACAGAAAAAGAGGGGCTGAGAGAGAGTATAAGGTAGCAATACTGGAACTGAAAAGTCAAGATGACTATAGACTCTAAAGATATTAGCAGGGTAATAGAAGGATATCGTGAACAATTTTATGCCAATAAAGTCAGCAACTTAGATGAAATGGACAAATTCCTTGAAAGGTATTAACCACCAAATTTCACTTAAAAATAAATAACTTGAAATGAATAGCATTTATCTACTAAAAGACTGAAATAGCAGTTTAAAATCTTCCTACAATGTAAACTCTAGATCCATATGGCTTTAATGATGAGTTTTTACTAAATATTTAATGAAAAAAATTAAACCAAGCACAAACTTTCCCAATATAAAGAAAGTTCTTTCCAATTCATTCAATTAGGCCATTAATACGCTGGTTACCAAAATCAGACAAAGGTGTAACAAGAGAATAAAACAGCAGAACAATACCCCCTAAGAAGACAGATGCAAAAATTCTTAACAAAATTTTAGGAAATTAAATCCAATGTTATATAAAAGAATAACACATTTTGGCCATGTGGAAATACAAGGTTAGTTAACATTCTAAAATTGAACAATCTATTTCACTAACTTAATAGATTAAAAGATACAAATTATGTTATTTTCTCATCATTAGATTCATATCTCATCATTAGATTCAGAAAATAAGTATTTGGAAAAATCCGGAATTTTTGATAAAATTTGTTACCAGTCTAGGAAAAGGTCACTTTCAATCTGATAAAGAACATCTCTGAAAAGGCTACAGTTAACCATACATTTAATATTGAAAGAGTGAATATTTCCCCTGAAATATTAGGGTCAGGGCAATTGAAATCTCAGTAATAAGAAAGTAATCCATTAAAAAAAGTGGATTAAAGATTTTAAAAGGAAATTGATGCATGGTAAACAAGCACATGAGAAGATACTCAACATCCGTAGTCATCTGAAAAAGGTAAACTAAGTCCTCAGTGTGAAACTACCAAACACTTACCTAACTGTAAAAGGTCTGACCATATGAAGTTTCGCTGAGAATGTGGACCAACTGAAAGGCCAATACACTGCTTCTGGGAATATAAAATACTACAACCCCTTTGGAAAACAATTTGGTGGATTTTATAAAAGGAAGGTTAAACACATACATATCATATTATCCAGCCATACTTCTCACAGGTATTAACCCCAGAGAAAGAAGAGCATATATCCATGCAAAGAATTACATACAAGTGTTTATAGCAGCTTTATTTGTAAGGCAAAAACTTGAAACATCCCAAGTAGTCATTTGGGTAAACACATAAGCAAATTGTGAAATATTTCTACAATTGAATGATGCTTAGCAATAAAAAAAAATGAAATACTATTGCATGGAACAACATGGATGAATCTCCAAATAATTTTGCTGAGTGAAAGAAGTCACTTAGAAGTGTATACGCTGCATGATTACTTTTATACAGATTCTGAGAACTGTGTGGGTAATGAGTATATTCACTTATATTCACTATCTTGGTTGTGGTGATTGGTTCATATCATATATATGGCATTCATATATACATATATATGTACATATGGTTCATATCATATATATGACATTCATATATACATATATATGTACATATATACATACATATATACATATATACACATAGCATTTTAATATGCAGTTTATTATATATATAACTCAATAAACCATTAAAATACATGCAAGATAACTGAAATCGTATTAGGAGATTGATAGCATAAGGGGCAATTGCCTTTACAGTAATAGTAAAGTCATTTGGATTATTAAGCCTAAGGAGAATAAAAGGTAAACAGTAATAATTATCAAATAAAATGCCTTCTGTCATTGGGATAATGATATTTTTGTAAAAAATAATTAAAAACTGAAGAAACTATTCCAAAAGTTGTCGACTGCTTTCTATATCGAAAAATCTAAGGTATTTCTTGATGCTATAAAATATTACTTTTGTTCTTTTGTCCTCTTGCTGCATCATATTCTTTCCTTTAAAATAAGACCTTTCTATGAGTATACTCTACTGGAATCTGGGGAGTCCGTTCAAATATCTGAACTTGGGACAATTTTATAGAGATGAACCTAGTGTTAGGAGATCTCAAGGTAAGGAAGTCATGTAATAAGGCAGATAAAATTAAGAAAAGTTTGCTAGATGATACTTGAACTAAGTCTTACAGGGAAAATAGAAATCAGGCTGGTGTGTGTGTGTGTTTGTCTGTGTCTATGTGTGTCTGTAAGAGATAGACAGAATACTCATTTTACATTGAGATTGCACACTCATTAATCTTAGTAAAACTAAATGTACCTCTGTAAAAGGGGAACCCATATTGTACTTAAAAATATGATCAGTACAGGAATTAATATTACTTACAACTGGGTGTTTATTTAATTTATATCTAACTTAAATGGAAGTCTTTCTGTTTCTTTTTTTTTAATTTTTTTTAACGTTTATTTATTTTTGAGACAGAGAGAGACAGAGCATGAACAGGGGAGTGGCAGAGAGAGAGGGAGACACAGAATCTGAAACGGGCTCCAGGCTCTGAGCTGTCAGCACAGAGCCGGACGCGGGGCTCGAACTCACAGATCGTGAGATCGTGACCTGAGCCGAAGTCGGCCGCTTAACCGACTGAGCCACCCAGGCGCCCCAGTCTTTCTGTTTCTTAACTATTTTCCCTATTAAAAATATACATGTTCTGGATACCTACACTTTCATTGAAAGCCATAGGATATGATGCTAAAAAAAAAAAAGGAAAATCAAGACATACAGATCATAAGTAATTTACAGTATGAATAAAATAGTGGCATTGCCTCCTAACTTATCCTTTAGTGCAGCACATTCTGAAGAACAGAATCATGAATATCATGAATGTAATTTAGACACTAATTGTCTTCAATGTCATTCATCTGCACAATGTCAGGTAATACTTAGATGGTGTCTTTTACTTTACTGATTCCATGAAATGTAAAATATTTTAATTACAGTATCTTGTGGCCACTATAAATTTCTTGAAATTTTCATTGTTGATTTTACAAATGATGGTGTTCACATTATTAACCAAATGTTAGAGAAATATTTCAAAGACCAATCTCTACATGACCAGCCAGGGGATGGGTGAGTTCAGAACCAGGATCTGATTCAAGTAATGAGATAATTTTGTCTTCTCTTATAATTAGAGATTGAAAATAGGTTGTAAAATAAATGTATGTTTTTTCTACAGCCTTATAACATAACATTATGCCCTTTACGTGTACCTGGGAAATTCTGGGCAAAAGAGAAATACGGATTGAAGAAAAGGTAAGAAACTGTATTAACTTTTCACTCCAACTATTTATGTTGAGGAGATAGGCAAAGAGAAATGTTCTAGATATCCAAAGATGATTGATCTATCATCTATCTATCTATCTATCTATATTTCTATCTGATAGAGTGCAGTTAGCTACATATCAACAGGGAACAGGTGTTTTCTGACTGATAAAAAAGGCAAAAGGCAGGAACAAAGTTCCAAATAGCTGGGGAAGACCCCAGAGGATCCATACGCATTCTTCCCAATAACCACGGTCCTACAGCAACCTATAGCTTCATTATGATACATTTACATTGCGGTTTTGACCACCTCCCAGCTGGGGAAGGCCGCCATGATACTTCTGACAAAGAACTCCCGAACTCTCCCTTTGGACAGGTAGGAGGAGTCCCTTACATGAATGAAAGCAATTCCAGTCAGAAACAGCCCTATGACTCATAACATATGCAAACATAACAAGAAAAGATAATCTTGACCCCCGGTGAGGTCGCCACCTCTGGACCTGCTTGCTCTCAGACCTTGAGAGTGCACTTTCCCTTTGCCCATTATTAAACACCTGCTTGCTTAAGAGTTTGGCTCTGAATTCTTTTTGGCCAAACTCAAGAGCCAAGGCTGCGGAACAGGCCTCGCCGCTAACATATGTATCACGTTTTCTATATTATGGAAATTTCTAAATGTTGGATAAAAGTAAAAAGAAAAAAATATTCTATATATTCCCAGTTATCTAATCTTTCATTTATTTTTTTATATATTTTTAATGTTAGTTTTGAGAGACAGGGTGAGAGAGAGAGAGAGAGAGCAAGGGGCAGAAAGAGAGGGAGACACAGAATGTGAAGCAGGCTCCAGGTTCCGAGCTGTCAGCACAGAGCCCAATGTGGGGCTCCCACCCACAAAATGCAAGATCATGACCTGAGCCAAAGTAGGAGGCTTAACTGACTGAGCCACCCAGGCGCCCCAAACTCTTAATCTTTTAAACTTAACTGTATCACTAAGGATAGAAATATTAACATCATAAAATATCTGGTTTTGACAAATGCTTATTTATTGACTCTTTGAATTATATATTATACATTATTGCTAAAATTAGAAATTCCATCATAATTTGCAATAATTAACTGCTCTGAATGATGAATTCAATTGTATTATTGACATACAAGAGGCTAGTTCACTGTATTTTATATTGTTATATTTCCTTTATGTTATATAACATTGCATAAAATTTAAAGAGAAAAAAATTTGACTTTTCATTTTTTTATAAAAAGAAAAGTACTTTTTCCAATTGTCTTAATTTTAAGAAATGGCTAGAAATGGGTAGGAATACTGTCTGAGGACCACTGCATTAACAAAGTGCACTCACTGTACATTCTGACACGTACTTGCACAAATATCTTCTGCCATTGTCATTTACCATTGATTTAATGGTAATGTTCAAAGGAAGACTAAAGATACAATCGCTTTAAAATTATACTACTAGGTATTTTCCCTCCACTCTACATTGTTCCTGCCTCCATTATCCCAAGTTTGAATTGGCAATTAGTGGATCACTCTTCACAAATTTACAAAAGATTCAGAAAATAATGAATCATTATACTTTAAAAGAGCATTTTATAAAAATAACTCTCTATTGACCATATTTTAAATTTAAAAGTTATTTCTAGGTCTGTCTTTTATATGGACATTTTCTGAGTAGTTTTAGAGAGCATTTTATTTAACTAAGTGCTAGGAACCTGATGAAGGAGAATGGGCATGTGTTAAAAAGAGAAATGATTTTGATCCTCTTTTAAAGAAATGTATCTGAGATTTTTATAGTAGTGTGTGTGTGTGTGTGTGTGTGTGGAAGGGTGTATAATATGATTACATAGTAAAAAAGAGTGCAGGAATTTATAGAAAAGATGAACAGCCAATTTATCAAATGTGTAATAATATAATAAGGTATAATAATAAAAGGAAGGCAGCTGATGAAAGATTTGTGAAAATTTGTTAGGCATGTTAGAAAGCTTACTTGAAAATCCAATAAAGAGCAGGTGTAAACACATAAAACTGTGGAGAAATATTTCAGAAATATCCAGACTACATCAAGGAGAGACAGGTGATTAGAAATAGAATATTGAAGTCATGTGGCAAGCTTTCTCTCAAATTATCAACCAGACCCATCTTTGAATTAATTTATCCACATCCTAACTCATTTTGGACTCACTTCCTCCAGGCTCATCATAAAAGATATCCTCTTTATGTGCAAGGCGTATCTTCCTTATAAATGTCCAACCACTTCCTCTATTCTTTAATTCAACCTTGTGATGTTTCCCATTTAACAGTTGATCCCAATAAGCTGAGGTAACAAATGTTGTGCCTTTGCTACCTTCATCCTTCAGTGAATGCAAAAGGTACATTTATCCTTCAAGTCACTGCAGTATGAATTTTGTCCAGGCTATTCAGATGATATCATTGACCCTAATGTCTCTTGTAATCTCATAATGGTCAAATTCAGCAAATATATTTCAAGTCTCACTATATGGGTCACATTTGTTTGCATTTAGTATGCTGGAAACCTAAAACCCACACTAAAAGTCTTCAAATTACCCTTGATTGCTCTAGCCTCTGTGACATACATGTGATACAAAGGCTTTGTTTCGAATAATACCTGATTATATACCTTCCCCTTCATTTCTTTGTCTTTTAGCACAAGCCACAATTATCTCTCCCCTGAACTCACTTCCTCTCCCTGCCTCCATCATTCTGTCAATTTCCTTGCTCTCTAGTTTGGCTGTCAGTTCGTCTTTGCCTCATAGAAGAGAGTCCATAGTCCTCTATGACCTGACCCTCCGACTCTCCAGCTATATCTCATCTAACACTACCATCACTCCCCAAAATATCACATTCCAGTCACAGTTATTAGATATTTTTCACATCATACGACTTTTGTTTTTGCACAATCTGTTCTATTTGTCCTTCTGTCTCTTTCTCTCTGTTCTAAAAGGTAGCACTTTTCCACCAATAGATCTATCCCAAATACCAAGGAAGTCTCCCCTTAAGTTACATTAGGTGCTCCTTCTTATTAAAAAATAGTCTGTGAATATCTATAAAAATTGCCTTTAGTAAATGCTTTTGTATCCAACTGTCCCATAAACAATAAGGGACTTTAGTAAAGTTGATTATTTTAGTAAGATAAAACTCGAAGTGCCTTGAGGGAAATGATACATTAAGCCCGATAGTATTTTGAGCATAACATAGTGTGAAACACATAGCTAGCACTTCATACGTACCTGTTGAATCAATACACAGGTGCAATATAAATTAATACTGAAACTGCAGTCAAAAATCTTCAGTTGGATTTCCAATTGTCTGATAAGGTGATAAGAAAATCTCAAGAAGTGATCACCATCAGAAGAAAATGGGATTATACGACATCTGCAGCATACTCAGGGAAGTAATTTCAGAAGTATCCCTAGGTCATGTAGTGTTTAATTTGCTTATTTAAGTAGGAAAAGGCCACCGGCACTGCATTTGCCTGCTTTTCTGCAACAAACAACGGTTCTAAAATTCAGGGCTTAAAAAATGTGCTCTATTTCTTATTTATGTTATGTGTCTGCACCTGCAGATCAGCTATGACCCTGCTCCACATGTCTTCATTGAGGTATCCAAGGTGATGGAAAAGTCTCTCTTTGGGGTCATGCTAGTTTCATGTCAGAAGGAAAGAACATGATAAAAAAAACCAAAACATATCATTCTTCTTGCAGCCTAATTTCAGTCATAGTGTACATTGTTTGGTTATATGTGCCATTGGCCAGGACAAGTGGCTTCATCAGTTGGGTGGGGGTGCACAACTCTCCCACTGGAAGCGCCACAATCCACATGTCAATGAGCAGTAATACATAACCTCTTCAAGGGAGGAAAGAAAGTGTTTGCAAAAAAACTATACACAGGCATTGAGAAATATGATAAGAAAGTCAGAGAGGGAGTTAAGAAAAAAAAAAAATATTCCTAAGATTTAGTATTGTTGGTACCAAAGAGGAACCTAGCAAAAATACCTTTCAATTATTTATTGAAACAAAAGTATATGCATTGGAAGAAAAGAAACATGAGGGAAAAATTTTCAAGGAGCAAAAAATAAAAGAAAGAACAGAGTTTTTTCCAGAGCTAAGATCTCACAAGGAAGCAGTGAATATACATAAATAGTTGCTGGAGCCTTTGGTCAGGATTCCAGGGCACTTGAGGGGGAAGGAGACAAAGAAAGGAGGTCCAGGATAAAATCCAAATCATGATAAAAAAAATAAGTAGCAATTAAGAGAGAGGGGCTCGCAATATAAGTTGAGGAAAAGGTCATAGAACAGGTCATATTTGTAGTTGAAGAAAGATAAGGTGGATAAAGCTATTGCTTTTATTTTATGGTTATTTTTTGCAGCCTCGAACTTTCCACTGAAATATCTTCAAGAGGTTTTATAAGAGAGAAATATTAAGAAGATACTTTTAAGGAGAGCTCAACATTTAAAAGGAGCCAGTAACAGGACAAGAGTCAATAAGACTGTAGCAGAATGACTCTTCTGTCTGAAATAAAGGCAAAATGTGAGAGAAAAGCACAGATGAAATGGTGGCATTAGTCAATGCATTCCCTTGACAGGGTCCAAACGTATCATCCAGAAGGCGAATAAATCGATGGTTGATTTTTGTGAACACTGTTATTTTGAAGAAAAGTGATGCCAGGAATTCTAAGGTATGAGAGTTTTTGACCATAAAGGGGAAATGTGACTAATTAGAATGAGTGGAGATAAAGCAGTGTTTGAGCAAAGGTCAGATTAGGATCTGTAGTTGATTCTGTTAGAGGAAATTGGGATGTGGAAGGAGAATGATTTCCCTTTGGGAGGGTCAGTGGGATGCAGACAGAACAGAAAACTACCTACAGGATTGATTTGAGTGGCACAAAAGAACACAATCCAGTGATTATCCTCTTGTGAACCCTGGCATAATAGGAATAGATATACAGAACAAAATATTCCAGTTTGAGCGCTTACCATGATGGACTCGAAGATTCAAACTTTGTTAATTGAAAACAATTTCCTTCCTTCAAAATAAATGTAATCAGATATAAAAATTCACAGGTCAACTAGTGTGGAAACAGATTAGGACATTTCTAAATGTGTTAAAGTATTTAAAATATTAATTTAATATTAATATTGTATTAAAATTACAATAGCAAAATAGTTAATAAAGGGTGAATATGCTATGTCTGCCAGATATCGTTTATTTTTTTATTAAAATTTTTTTAATGTTTATTTATTTTGAGAGAGAGAGAGAGAGAGAGAGAGAGAAGGGAGGGGCAGAGAGAGAGAAGGGAGAATTCCAAGCAGGATCCAAACTGTCAGCACAGAGCCCAACATGGGGTTTGATCCCATGGACCCTGAGATCATTACCTGAGCCGAAACCAAAAGTTGGATGCTTAATCAACTGAGCCCCTCAGGCGCCCCTCATTTCTTTTTATATCATATTTGAGTTACTGTTTTAGTGTAAAAATATAGGCATGATTTGACATATATATATGTGTGTGTGTGTATATATATATATATATGAATATATAACATCTAATAGTAAATATTTATATACTGCTTCCAAAACTTTACATATAATACTAATATTATAATCTCCATTTTCATAAAAGAATACTGAACACAGTATTTGCTTGTGACAAAATATATTTATATATGGCAACGAAAATTATTTTGGAAATAAAGCACACTAGAAAGTTAAGTCAATAATTAAACTCAATAATGTAAGTTATGTATGTGTACTGTATATAATAAAGACAGAAATAGTTTAGAGATACTCATAGATAATAGAAATAGATGGAGATATAGCTACAAACCTCCATTTTAAAACTATTCTTCATGCACTGAAATCTTCCACCTGTGTGGAAGGTCAAAATCTCCAGACTATAGTGCTCTTCATAAATACCAGACTCAACACCTCTAAAAAAGAAAATCTTTTCCTCTGAAGGCCTGGCACTTTGGCCTCCTCCATGAGCATGTGCAATTTCTACGAGCCTGTCTAGCTTCCCTGTCATAACACCTATTCTATTCCATTATATTATCCACAAATCCCAATTAATTATAGGCTTGGAGAAGGAGAGAAAAAGATAGCAGTGTTTTAATATTCTCTTTGTCTTTCAGCATGAACTTTGTGGTTAAACTGCCTTTATTGCAGAAAAGGAAAGACCAATGAACTCTTTCAGAGGTATATGAGATTCCTAGTGTTCTCCAGTCTTAAAGAACTGGAGAGCTAGCTTGTGGCGGGATGGGGAAAGGATATAGAAGACACAGATTTATTCCTCCCTGTCCCAGCCCCAACTCAGAGGAAATGTGTGGCTAACTCCTTAATTTTAGATCTTGTCTATCCCAGAAAGAACAAATGACATTCTGCTTATAGAACCCCGTGGGATTATAGGTACCACTAACTTTTTATTTTAAAACAGAAGAAAAACCAAAAGTGCATTTTGTGCAGTGTTACTACTAATATTTCCATATGGCTGAGGCATGGGCTACTCATGAATGAATGTTAGGGAAGAGGGGTTGGTGACCATAAAAGAAATCCAATGCCATGAAAAGTGGTTTTAATTTTGTCTCAAAGTTAACAGGAAGCATTGGCAATTTTAAGTGGTGAAAGGTTGGATGGAGAAGAAGTAGAATTATGGGACTGGGAGAAGAGGAAACAGCTTGTAGCAATTCAAGAAAAAGAAGAAAAGCAATTTGAAAGGGCAGCACTCTTATGGAGGGCATCATGGTAGAATATATTTGAGAGATGTTAAAAAGTGTGTTGCATATGTCAATTATAGATTAGATCATCAAAATGGAGGCACTAGGAGGATAACAATATATCTTCTGGGCTCATAGAATGTCATGTTAACACAGGCAGAAAATACAGCAGGAGAAGCCAAATTAGGAAGAAGAGATGTCATCGTGATGCCATAAACTTACTTATTAATCTCCTTGTGGATTCAATTATTAAATTTAAATTTGAGAAAACCTACAAAACTGTTAAATAGATTAGTTTAAGCCACCAGTGATTCATGCAATTTAAAAGTCAAATCTAGTATGACACTTTACTATGTTTCACTTGGCATTCTTTCAACAACTACAAAGCCAGCAAAAGGCAACTACTCCCTTACAGAGTTGAAGAGTGAAAGAAGATGACAGTGTTAAATAAGTCGCAGATCCTGCCCGTGAGACTATAGACAATGTAATAGATGTGATCATAGAGGTGGGGAGATTTCCTCCAGGTACCAAAAAGGTTATTAAAGTGCCGTATTTACAGAGTTGCCCTTTTAATAAAAATATTGCTAAAATGCAACAATAAAATATGTACAAATTATTCTCTGCTTACCATTAACAATAACGATGATATCACGGAAGTCAATTTCTCCCCTAGCTTCCACTCTTCCTTCACACCTGTATATACCTTCATCACTTTTATTGATGTTGAGAATCTGCAGATTATTGTTGGCTAGCATAGCAAAGCGATCTAGAAAGTAAGCAAAGGGGAGGAAATGATATCAGTAATTGAAAGCAGAGTCCAGTATGTTCTAAATTGCTAAGAGTTAAAATATGGCACTTGTCTGACACTATCAAACTTTTCATCAACAAACAAATTCAAATTTGAAAGTAAAATGTAATTTCATGGCTTCAATTTTTCCACTCCACACTGCCTTGTTACACCTTTTTTTCTAAAATACATTCAAGACTTTATTTCCACATAAAATGGTTAGGCTATTATTTTCCCCTTGGTACTTTGAATGCAGAAATGATACACAAAAGAACAATGCTGAGAGATTAGATATTGCAGGCATGAAGACATTTTGACTGCAAATATGTAGCAACTAAAGGATGGAAAAGGGTTAGAAAATTGATTGAATAGCCTTCCTTACACAATAATTAAACTAATAATTTTGTATACCCTTAGGAGAAAGCTAAATGATACAGTAATATTCAAGTCACATAAAGGACATATAAAATGGCCATATCTTGAATTTATTTGAATTTTTTTCTAAATGCAAGATAATCCACTTTAATAATGAATAGATTAGACTTTATTAATTTTATTTCAAGATTCCATTTTGTGTATGAGTGTATGCACATGAATATACATAAAAATAGGCTGTTAGAGGGCATGCATTAGTTGATTGCTTAAAATAATCTGGCTAGCCTAGGCATCATCTCAGCCTGAACATGTTTTCCATAATGTCTGGTCTGTTTTTTTAGTGATGGCAATTTTGTTGCAGTGTTAGGTCCTTTTCTCTTCTTATCAAGTAAACAATATTCTCACACCTAGTCCATTTTGAAACATGTTGTAAAAGCAATATCTTAAATTTCATCAGTTAATATATCATTGAACATCATCTTTTTGGTATGCATAGTATTTGAGATACTTTGGTAAATATGAGAGAGACATCCTCAACCCCATTGTACCTTTTGGTAAAGTAGAAATGGCATTAGTTTAAGGTGCTCTCCTCCAGGGTATTTACTGTTATACCATTAAAGGTTACTTTTTGGACCTATTCCAATGATTACTGCTCTTCCCCTATCTGCTGGCTTGATAGACAGGTAGGGTAAACATGGAAGCCACATGAGAAAAAGGTACAGCTTCCCTCAGCTTGGATCACTGAATGGATGGCTGGGGCTGCTGACTGGACGTAATCTGCTATATTAGGTTGTTTTGGGTTCGATTCAGATTTGGGATTCATTTGCCATAGTGATTCCTTAATACAATTTCTTAATGCCATACCAATTCTAGTTTGGACTACAAATACAAATAGGAGAGTGATCAGAATATGAGAAGACTGCGCTTAATACAGGTAAGGAAGAGATAATTAATAAAGAGAGGAAATAGGTAGATTCAGAGGCTCCCGGAAATAGAAAATATTGATTGTAAAGCAAGAGACACATGATTTTCAGCTCAGGAAGGACAATAGTCCCCCTTATTTATGGCTTTGCCTTCTGCAGTTTCATTTACCTTCAGTCAACCGTGGCCCGGAAGCAGATGATCCTCCTTATGACATCTTACCAGAACTATATCACAATGCCTATGTCATTCACCTCATTGCATCCCATCATGTAGGCATTGTATCATCTTGCCTCATCAAAGGAAAAAGGGTGAGTACAGTACAATAAGCTATTTTTAGAGAGTGGCCACATTCACATAACTTTTATTACAATAAAATTGTTGTAATTGTTCTATTTCATTATTAGTAATTGCTGTTAATCTCTTAATTTATAAGTTAAATGCGTAATTTATAAATTAAACTTTATCATAAGCACATTTTTTTTAGAAAAAAAGTATATACAGGGTTTGGTACTTCTGGTGGCCACTGGGGAGTCTTGAAATATATCTCCTGTGGACATGGAGGGACTACTATACAAACTTTCCCATAATATTTATTTCTTCTTTAGGTTGACCCAAAGAAGAGAGACACAAATTTTTATACATACGCTTTCCCTGGTAAATTTTCCTTTTCTCTAAGAAAAGCCTGGAGAAAAAGAATCCTCAAGAAATTTTAAAGTTTAACTCACAAGAAGTCCTGGAATAACTCAGAACTCCTAAAAATTAAGAATGTTTCAAAGTCAATTAAAAGAGCCTCTACTTGAGCATGTGGCTGGAAATTAGAATGAGAAGCAATTATAAATTGTAATAGTTCAAATTTAGGGATGCCCATAATTATACCTTGATTATTGTAGTATTTTTAAATTACTAAAATATGTATTATCCTTTAACTATAGTGTTCTTTAACACTTATAGGATACTTAGTTACAAAATTAGTAAGCAGAAGAATTATTTTAATCAGGAAGGCAATATTTGATATAAAAAGGAAAATGACTTGAATGTCTATAATACATATTTTGATAGGAATAAATCAATCTTTCTTCTAATTGTAAACTTTCAATCAAATGGCCATTTTAATATAGTATTTCTACTGTCTGAGAGAAGTTATTAGAACATTAGAAAAATAGTAGTTACCTGCTAAATGTAAATACATCCCAATGTTTCCATACAGAAAACAAACCATGTGAAAATTGCATGTCAAATTGTAGATATGGGTGTCAAGTCCATGGAATGATATAGTGAACTATCAAACTGAAGTACATCATGAATATGTGCTTGTAGAAAACACTTGAAGAAAGCACTGCTTCAATCAATTACACATAACTATGGATATTAGGACTATTTGACTATTAGAGGTTATTAGCTTCTCTCAATTATACAGAACTTTCGTGTTTTTTTTTAAATTTCATTATTGCATTAAAAAATAAATGAAAAAATGTAATACTCAGTAAGTGATCTGCTTTATGCTTCTTTAGGCAGATTATTTTCTAGCCCTCTTTTGTTCTCATTCCCCAGCCACTGATGATATGTCTCATCTACTCTTATGGCTTCAATTACCATCAATATTTTGAGTCTCACAATTTTTCTTCAGACAAGACCATTACCTGAATTAGAAAAGTCTGTAACAGTATAGCAGATGTACCTACTGAAAAGGGTTGGAAATACTTTAATCTCAGCAAACTTAAAATTCACTGTACTATTTCCACCTGAAATTTCTCATATGGTCTCTCCAGTTCTGTCTTAGCATGTCTGTACATTGAACTATTTGCCCGAGTCCAATTCCTTGAATCATCCTTGACTTCTCCATCTCCCTCCATCTACATATCCAATTAAATCCCATGTCCTGTCACTTCCCCCTTTATCATTACTTAGTCTAAATCTCCTTCTCCTTCAGCAATTATTTCATTAGGGTTTGAACCGTTATCAATGCCTGGAGTTTTGCTTTGACTACCATCCAACTCATTCTTCTCACTGAAGCACCAATATCCTTCCCAAATTCATATCAGGTCATGTTACTGCTCTGATTAAAATGCTTTAGTGATGTTGCTTTTGGATAAATTCCTTAGCAGAGATGTCAGGGTCATTATGACTCGGCTCAACCTTCCTTTTCAGTCTCCTATCTTATTAGTTCTTTATGACCAACCCTAGTTTATATTTATCTATTAGTATAAGTATTCCAGTTGCACTTATTCATAAATTTTCATTATAATAAACTTATTCCAGGTTCTAGAGCACCATTCATGGTATTTTTCACCTCCAGGCCACTGCAGATGATGTTCTCCCTCCTGACAAGTCCCCACCACTTAAGTGTTACTTCTCTATTCAGCAGGCATCTTGGACTCCCACCTCTGCCCTAACTAGTTGAGGTATTCTTTCTTTATTATCTTCTATCATTACACTTTCCTTCTCATAGACTTCAACATACTTTGTTTTCACTGATTTCTCTATTAATCTTTTCTACTAGATTATTAGCATTTGAAGGCAGTGAACTTGTTTATCGAGTTAACTATGAATAACAAACATCTAGCATGCTAGATGGCACATAGTAGGCTTTCAACAGCTAGTTCAAAATTGAATGAATTTCTATACTAGAGGGAGATTACATAAAAAAATATTGAACAAGATGATTTTATCCACAGTTTTTGATGCAAAAAGGGTACTTCATTTGGCAATGATCAAAGCACTTAGAATATTTTAGAAATAACTTTCAAACTGGCTGAGGCTGAAACAGGCATCTGCGATATCATATCCCTCCATTGAGGGATCCTAAAAGTCAGGATTTTCAACTTTTGTAACAAAATGCCACCTTTACTTCCTAAATGCTTAGGTTATTTAGCAGATGGGTTATTTTCAGCAAGTAGCATGGAAAGGACCTCCACTCAGAATATTTTGTTGGAATTTTAATTAAGACTACCTGCCATACAGCTGCTACCAAAAGCATGGGTAATAAGATGGACATATCCAAGCCTTCATTATTTCATCTAGAGCCTGCAAACTTTACTCACGCACCACATTAAGGCTTCAGAAAGTTGCCTGGATACACCATATTCTTCTAAATCCCCTTATATGTTCCTTTCAAGGTTATAAAACTAATCTTTTTTTAAAAAAAATTTTTTTAATATTTATTTATTTTTGAGAGAGACAGAGACAGAATGCAAGTGGGTTAGGGGCAGAGAGAGAGGGAGACACAGAATCGGAAACAGGCTCCAGGCTCTGAGCTATCAGCACAGAGCCCAACGCAGGGCACGAACTCACGAGCCATAAGATCATGACCTGAGCCGAAGTCGGACGCTCAACCGACTGAGCCGCCCAGGTGCCCCTATAAACCTAATCTTATTCCATTAGCTTTAATAAAGGGATCATACAAGGTATAATCAGATGAAGAATATTATTTCTTGTAAATTATTTATGAATGTACAAGCTGTCCAACAATAAACTACGTGGCAGGTTCCTCTGATATTAAAAGGTTAGAAAAGCTTGCCCTTCCTCACAATTCACCTAATTCCTTTATGTCCTAGAACTAAAAAGAAAAAAAAGATGTCATTTCTTTTCTTTGCTTGCCATGCAAGCAAAGGTTTCATGCTTAGACTAGTCCCTTCACTTACATGGGATTTTTTTATTCTAGATAAAACCTGAGTGTCTATAATTTTGGTAAAACTTCTTCTCAACATTTAAAAACTCAATGAGAAGGAAGGAGAAAGATCAATGTCATTTTGCTGAGAACCTGATATATACACAAAAATTTTATTCATTCATTTAACAAATATTTATTATATGCCTAAAGTCTTATTTGAAACTCACAAGCGTTGTTTAAAATAGAGATAATAACCCACTGTTTACAGATACAGAATCTGAATTAGATAACAGTTAGAAAAGCTTTCAAAGCATCACGGCCAAGGAGTAGAGCCATAATCGAATTCTACCTTCAAATACGTCCGTCCCTGCATACTGGAGAAAAGTGTGTGAGTTGTGGCAGAGAAGCAGTGTTCCTCCAACACCATCACACTGGACTATAAGTCCTGGCTTTGAGCCTTTTGTTCCATGTGTCTTTTAAAAACTATAATTCAGGGGCGCCTGGGTGGCTCAGTCGGTTGAGCGGCCGACTTCAGCTCAGGTCATGATCTCGCAGTCCATGAGTTCGAGCCCCACGTCGGGCTCTGTGCTGACAGCTCAGAGCCTGGAGCCTGCTTCAGATTCTGTGTCTCCCTCTCTCTGACCCTCCCCCATTCATGCTCTCTCTCTCTCTGTCTCAAAAATAAATAAACGTTAAAAAAATAAAAATAAAAAAATAAAAACTATAATCCATTTCAAAACCTTCTTGTAATTAAGGTTTACAATAAACCAGATGTACACTTAAAGCCTAAGATGAGGCAATGTGAAAATGTTTAGACATTGTCATTTAACTTCTATACAAGAACTGCCTTTTCTTTATTATTGAGGGTAAAATAGCTGAAAATACATTATACAATGTACTCGTGTGATATGTTAATAAAATATAAAGCAGTTGTCCTAAAATAAAATAAGAGGAAATAAAGTACCATTTCTCACCTATTATAATACAGAAAAAGAGAGCTAGTCGATAACTGACAAGCACTGAAAATGCCAAGACCAGAAAAATTATCTCAAAATTAAAAAAAGACTATTAAACATGATTATGATACATTCTCCGTACATACTCAAAAATAGATACTATCTGCTTTCTCTCCTTTATGCTATAAAAGTTTTATCTCTTAGAAACACACAACGGAATCATCCAAGATGGAAAGTATTTAAAAAGATTCAATTATTTCGTATCTCTCTGCAATGCAGGTGCATTGAAAAATATTCTAAATTGAAAATGCTCCCAATGCACAATGGTAAAATAGCATAATGTAAGCAAATTATGCTTTCAATTTCAGATGTCATATTATTCTGGAATTTTAGCTCAGTCTGAATCAAAATTATGAAGACAATTTGAATGAATGTACTTTTCTGTCTATTATCCATATGCATCATACCATAATATTTAGAACATGTAGGTGTCTTTGAGAGAACAGTGCCAGAATAATAAATAGGATTCATATGGTTATTATTTTAAGATTACAGAGTGAGCCCATGGGATCATGTATAAACTGTAATATATAGAATTTGAATGCATCAGGATTAATTCTTTTACTTATTACCCTTCTACTGTTTTTACTAAGTTTTTCTTGAATAGGATAAGGGTAAGCAAACTTTTTCTGTAAATCTGCAAGTGATAAGTATCGTAGACTTTGTAGGCCACATCATCTGTATCACAGCTGTTCAACCCTGTCCCCAAAGCAGCCATGCAAACTGTGTAATGGTCAGGATTGGCTGTAATCCCATGACACCCTATAAAAACAGCAGAGGGGCTGACTGTGGCCCAAGACCCATGGTTTGCCAACACCCACTTTAGAGCTGGAAGATTCTCAAAACCATTTGATACTTGAGATCAAAAAAAATAAAATTTCTCTATTCAGTCAGGTAGATTCAGTCTCTTTAAAAATTGCAATATTATTAGAACATATAATTTAGGGAGTTACCAAAATACTAACTGTCGGAAATAGCGGTGACTTCCTCATTATGATACAACCAGCTGACAGCAGGGGCAGGTGAGCTGCTAACTCGGCAAACCACTTCTGCATCCTCCCCTTGTTTGAATTCTTGAGGAGATACCACTTCTCTGAAAGTGAGTTTTTCTGCATCAAGAAAGTAAAACAAACCGTAAAAGTATTATTGCTCACTTCTCCCAATAAAATATTCCAAAATCTGTGTGTGGATTGATGCTGCAATAAAATCATTAGTTAATGCTAGATCTTTTAAAACCTGATTCCAGATAATGTGATTCCTCTACTCGAGAACTTCCCATCTCACCGAGAAGAAAGGTCAAAGTCCTCGCGATGCCAGACTAGGTCCTATGTGAACTGGAGTCAGCCCCCCAACTCCAATCCCAGTATCTTCTCTCTTTTCCAAGTCCCTGTGATCCAGACAAACTGTCTTCTTTGCAATTCCTTGAACACTCCAGGTTTGTTCTCATCCTTGGCCATCTGTGCTCCTCTGAATCCCTTCAGATTTCTGCTGCACCTTCACAAGTAAAATAACCATCTCCCTTCCCCATTCAACTCCTCTCTTTACCCCCTTATTTCCTTCACTATAGAATTCTACAGCATGGATATCTAGCATTCATGTATTCTTCTAAGCTCATTCATTCGTTGTGTTTCTCCGCTCACTAAAATATAACTACCAAGTAGCCAGTGACATTTTCTGTTTTAGTTACTACTCCTTAGGACTTAGAATATTGTGTGTTATGTAGTAGACACCCAGTAAGTGTGTTGAATGAATGAATGAACATAGATATTTATGCTTGTTGAGAAATTTTCAAAAAAGTTATTCATTGTTCTTGCCAGGAAAAAAAAGTCATTTCTTTAGTATACAAACAAAACACCAGCCACCTTCCTTTGCATCATTCAAAGTAATGAAAAATCTTTCCAAATATTATGTCCATGAAATGACAGTTTCAATTTAATTTTTTCTACTTATCAAATAGGTACAGTAGGAATCACATAAACAAATATACTACCTTTTCTTAAGGAGCTTAGAAACTAAAAGGAGTAGGGGGAGTCTAAATCAGGAAAAATGAGGACAATACTATCCCAACAAATTGCCCTGCACATCAAAAAGGAAGTCATGGCATGGGAAGACTTTGCCTTTTTTTCTCATGTCGTATCTCCCAAATAATAACAATAAAGCTGTAGGGAGGGGGTGCCTTATGAGTTATTATTTCAAAAATTTGTAATTTTTCACATATTTTTCATTAATATGTGGTAAAAATACTATCACATATGAATTGTGAGGCATTTTTCAAAGGAGTTTATACAATATTAATTAATGTAGTGCTCAAAACAATTCTATGTAAGAGGTAGGTACTACTATTATTCCATTTTATTTTTTTTTAATTTTTTTTAACGTTTATTTATTTTTGAGACAGAGAGAGACAGAGCATGAACAGGGGAGGGGCAGAGAGAGAGGGAGACACAGAATCTGAAACAGGCTCCAGGCTCTGAGCTGTCAGCACAGAGCCCGACACGGGGCTCGAACTCACGGACCGTGAGTTCATGACCTGAACCGAAGTCAGACGCTTAACCGACCAAGCCACCCAGGCGCCCCTATTATTCCATTTTATACATGACGAAACTGAAGACAGAGAGGTTAGGCAATTGCTCAAGGCCACAAAATTAAGTGATACAGCCTGGTTTCACCCCTAAGGAGTCAACAGGCTTCATTCATAGTATTCTTAAACATGATTCCTAAATGTTCACCAACTGATGAATGGATAAAGAAATCGTGGTTTATATACACAATGGAATACTACATGGTAATGAGAAAGAATGAAATATGGCCTTTTGTAGCAATGTGGATGGAACTGGAGAGTGTTATGCTAAGTGAAATAAGTCATACAGAGAAAGACAGATACCATATGTTTTCACTCTTATGTGGATCCTGAGAAACTTAACAGAAAACCATGGGGAAGGGAAAGGAAAAAAAAAAAAAAAAGGTTAGAGAGGGAGGGAGCCAAAACATAAGAGACTCTTAAAAACTGAGAACAAACTGAGGGTTGATGGGGGGGTGGGAGGGAGGAGAGGGTGGGTGATGGGTATTGAGGAGGGCACCTGTTGGGATGAGCACTGGGTGTTGTATGGAAACCAATTTGACAATAAATGTCATATTAAAAAAAAAACATGATTCCTATATGTAAGAAAGGGGAAGGAATATAGAAAACTGTCAATCTTAATTCCTAAAATCAAGTGTAAATATGGAAAATCATCTTAAAGAAAATTCTGTTGGTGAAGAATCCAGCTAGATATTATTCTCCACTAGATGAATTTCCAGCTTTTTCTGTGTCTACTCCTGTTCACTGACCCTCAATTCTCATTCTAGACTGGTCACTGCTATCATATACGTAATGTCATTTTTTCTAATCCTGACCTTTTATTTTAGAGTGAAAAACTACTTCTGATAAATTTCCTAACACTAAATATTCTACTGTTTTCTATTTACCCAATAGATTTTTAATGGCTTGAGAACATGAAAACATTTTCATCTCTATTATTTTACCAAGAGAATTGGCTCCATCTATATTTATAATAAACTATTTCCTATTATCGATTCCATTTTAGAGATGCACCATGGCAAAATATAAATAAACTGATACTTGCAATGGTCTTACAACATTATCTAGCACATAGTTATTAATGGGTGTTAATTTTTACTAAATGCATTATGTTCAAGTTTTTATACAACCACAAATTCAATTAACTAATAAATGCAAACTTACGGTAAATTTCCAATACAACTGTAGCTTCTTGTGTCTGTCCTTTGGCATCTGTTGCTTGACAACGATATATCCCTGCATCCTCTATATTTGCGTTGTAGATGGTTAATCGTGATCTAACACCTTCCTTTTGCACTGCTACCCTCTGTGTTGAAATTATCTTCTCCCCTTGAGGATTATACCAATCTATACTCTCAGGTTCACCAATTGCTGCAGAGAGCCATGGAAAAGAAATGTTTGAAAATATGTCTCAAGTGTTTGTTTTGGCATTGACATTTACTATTATGTAACAACTTTTAACAATTTAGAAAAAAAATGTAAATAAGAGAAGGCTGGAAGTCTCAAAATCTTACAAAATTGAAAGTAAACACAAATGTTAGCACACATGTTCATCTTTATTTATCCAATGTTGAGAATTCAGCCCTGTTTGCGTAAGCAAAACCCAAAAGTTCTATAGGAAACTTCCAGTACGGAATTTCAGCCCTGATAGTTGAAACTTTACCATAGCAATCTATGAACTATTACTACAGTTAAGTTATGAAACTGCCTTGGCCACTGTGTCAGACATAAATTATATGTGATAGATATATCTGACCAGAAACACAATTACTAACATGATTTCACCTGTTCCCAAGTCTCTTTGCTAGGGTCAGGAGACAGTACTTTTTTCCCCGATAAAGCACAGCTCATAAAAATGTAAATCTTATGCAAAATCAACTTTGGCTTTTGATAATACTGAATTTGGAATTAATTCCCCAAGTTGTTAAACTTGTACAGATAAGGCCAATGACTATTTTTAAAATGGAGCCCTAATCTTTTTTCTCAACTAAAATGAATAGTTTCATCATTTTAATCTAAAACTGTTAACTATTTAATCACATGATAATTAGAATGCATTGAAATGATACTTATACTGCTAGGCAATTACAACCAAATCATTACAAGGTAAACATTTATTTCAGTTTTCCAATTCAGAATCCAGGTTATTATCCTCTTCGTAAAAGCTGAAACTTCCAAAGTTTGCTTTTACTGACAAAAAGGATGTATTTCACCTAATTACTTGAAGGATAATTTGTGGAAGCGGTATGTGCTATTAACTCAAAAGTATCAGGGGAAATGCATAAAGGGGAAATGCTAACATCTGCAGGACCACTTTGAAGAACATTGTTCCTTCTTATACTTTTCCCAAGAAATGGCTTTAGAAACAAATTATTGTGTTTTCCATATCAAATTAGACATGCTGGAGCAAAAAGTATGAAAGAACATTTAGCTAAATATTAAATGGATCTTAGTTATGTTATCTTCAGATCTTTCTGGACAGAACTATAAAACCACAGTGGTTACGGGATAACTCATTTAGGGGATGTATTTGTTTTAATTCCCATCTCCATAAAGAACTACAAATGAGTAATTTAAATGAACATCATTTTAAATTTGAACAATATAAACTTTCATTTTATACAGTAAATTATATAGGACATTCTGTGAAATATTTTGGATATTTTCACTCTTGATAATATGGTATAAAATTTCATTCTCATGGAGAATTCATTTTGGATTTTCATAGAGCAGTCATGACTCTCTTTTTTAAAAATTTTTTTTAATGTTTATTAATTTTTGAGAGACAGAGCACAAGCAGGGGAGGGACAGAGAGAGGAGACATAGAATCTGAAGCAGGCTCCAGGCTCTGGGCTGTCAGCACAGAGCCTGACAAGGGGCTCGAACTCACAGGCCATGAGATCATGACCTGAGCCGAAGTCAGACGCTTAACTGACTGAACCACCCAGGCACCCTATCATGATTTTTTTTTGATGACATCTCTAATAAATAATTTCCTTTAAAACTTTTCATATTTTTTATTAAGCCTGAACTACTGTATATACTGGATATACAGTACTGAACTACTGGATATACTAATAAATAACATCACAATTTTTATTTTCTTAAAAATGTGGAGTACAAATTCATTTGCTAATTATGACATAATCTTATTTAGCTCTCTGAAGGTCTGACTCCCTTCTAGTGTAAATTTAAGACATTTATTTTACTGGATTTAGATGTCTATGTTCTAGTGTCAGGAAACTTTAGAGTCATGTCAACTTAGTCAACATTGTAATAAAATATATTATATATATATTTTTTGTAAATATATATATAATATATATTATATATGTTATATATATATTTTGTAAATATATATAATATATAATATATATTATATATATATATTTGCAAACCGGAATATATATATGTATATATATATATATACATATATATATATATGGAAGGGTTGCAAGGTTTTCTAGCATCTTTATTTTTAGATTCTTGTTTCACTATTGTGTATTTAACATATATAAGACTGCTTCCACAATAACAATATGGCTCTTGGTTATACATCTTTGTATAAAAGGAAAAAAGATGTTTAATTATTTTGCCTTATTTTAAGAGCAAAACGTAGTACCATTGAATGATGTTAATTCATTCTTTTAAATTATTCCTTACTTTGACCTTATGTAATACCTACAGATGTAATAACATTATGTAGTGCATAACATATATATATAACATAAATAACATATATTATATATATGTTATATATAATGAATCTAAGAAAATAATACAATGTCATTTTCAAACTTAATTTTTAGACTATTTAATTATTCTGTGAATATGTTACACAATTGAGCTATGTATGTGCATCTGTGCATTTGTGTATATAAAATATGGATAAGATTTAAAAACAATGATCTTTACTCTTATTCCAAAGCTCTGCTGACATGATAAGTGATATTGAACCAATATCTCACTTGCTGTCTTCCTTTCTACTTGTCAATATGCAAAAATATGTATCAACAGACCTATCAATTTAGTTAGACCTAATTTAGGAAGGCAAAATATGAAGAATCATGCCCTCCTAGTTTTTCATAAGATGTGATATTATATATACATACTCTAATGTAATATATATTATAATGTATTATATATGATTTATAAATATGTTATAACTTTCTATCTTTTTTGAGAGAGAGAGGAGAGAGAGAAGAGCACAAATGGGGTAGGAGCAGAGGGAGCGGGGGAGAGAGAGAGAGAATTTTAAACAGGCTTCATGCTCAGCACAGAGCCCAACACTGGGCTCTGTCCTGTGAACTGTGAGATCATGACCTGAGCTGAAATCAAGAGTCAGCCGCTTAACCAACTCAGCCACCCCAGCCACCGTATGTGAATATTTTTCATAACTTTACGTATGAAGGCTTATATGCATAAAAATGAATTTGATGAATATAAATAGAAGTACAATGTGTGCATTTGTGACTTCTACAGTACGCTAAATTAGAATTTGTCACTTAAGTATTTAAATGTCTTCTGAAAAAATTCTGCATGTGCATGATTAAACTAAATGAGGTCCATATAATTTCCCACAGGTATTATGATATATGATACTTTTGATTAATAGTTATAAAATTCTTGCCAAAGTTTTGCTGATTAAATATCTTTTTTTTAATTCACTTTTCATAAGGACAGATTTGATTTGCTTTGTCTAAAAGTTTTCATTCAGGTATAGCTATAATGCAGTGTGCCATATCTAATTTATTCATTGCATATTTATAAAGGTAATTCAGTTATAATATTTATATTCATCCTAATATTATTATTTATACAGGAATAACATTTGAATTTATTTAAGTTATTGTGGATACATTTTATTTGATAAGTTATTTTCAAAATAAGTGAGCTAGTTTGATGGTCAAAATTAATAATTTGAAATTAACAGAAATAAACTCCATAGTTTTTAATATGTAAAATATGGCTAACACCTTCCATCATCAGAAGCCCAGTGGTATTATAAGATTTTATTTTTGGAGAATTATTTTTCACTATTTAAATTTTGCCAATGTATAATATTAATTAAAGCCAAAACAAGTAATCATCTTAAAATATTTGTACACATACATACCTGTACATGTGAAGAATTTAGATTCACCCACGCTAAGCTCTACTTTGCTAAGTGAAATTGTCACTTGAAGAAGAGCTGAAAAAAAAATTTAAATAATAATTAAGCATGGTTTTAAACATAAATTCTAAGATTTTATCACATGATCTATAAACTACATGATCCAAACAGAAACTATTTTCCTGTAAATTTTTATTACCTGTAAAAAGAAATGGAACTTTTATAAAATACAATCTAATTATAAAAATCAAACAACATTATGTCTGTTACATTAGTATAAAATTTACAACTAGACCAAATACAGGACTTAATTAACCTAACATGTTGAAATTTATTTCCCAAGTAAATGAATAAATTCATACTCACTTCCATATTTACATTCTTGGCCATATACGTGCTACCACATGGGGCAAAAACTACAGAAAATTCTTGCCCAATATTTGGAATCTTATTTGAAATCCTATACTGTCATTGTAACAATAGAAATATAAATTAACTACATTTTGGCTACCTACTAAATTATTTCCATGAAAGAAGGAAAAATATTGCATAAGAAACATGAATAAACACTATTTTCACAAGATAAATAAATTAAGTGAAGGAACCAGGACAATGGCAATAAAATAGAGGAGCTGTTTAATAAGTTTATTGTCAAATTTGAAAATAAAATAGCTGAATACTCTAACATGTTAGAAGATAATTAGAATTATAGTTTAATACAAATTGAAAGACGTGTTTCTAATAATATGGTAGACAAGATAATGTAACTACATCCCAAACCCATTCCACCATCTCTTACTTCCCGACACGCATTATCTGAGTTTTCAGTAAAGTAATGGAGTCTCAAGGGGAAAAAAAAATGAAGAAAAAAAAAATCTAAAAGCCAGAGTATAAAGTGCTACTGACAATCTGTGGATGGTAGTAACCAAAAGGTGCACAGATAGTACAAACATAGGATCAAAACTTGTCTATAAAAGGGGATGCTATAGAACACCAGATAACACTGGACCAGAATAAAATTCACCCTTAGGAACGAGAAGGGGATACAATAAATCAGCCCACTAGCAGAAAGGCAGTGATAAAGAGAGTTAAGTTGTTTTATTGTTTGGTTGGTTGGTTGGTTGGTTGGTTGGTTGGTTGTTTTAAATAGGCTCCAGGCCTAGCATGTGGAACTTGAACTCAACCTAGAGATCAAGACCTGAGCTGAGATCAAGAGTCCGACGCTTAGACTGAGCCACACAGGCGCTTCCACATGGCCTAAGATTTTTGTAAATGAAGTTCTTCTTAACCTAAACTCATATTCTAACATTATAAAAACCATGGTCAAATAAGGCATTATGAGCAAGAGTCAATTAAAACATCCAAAAGGAGAAACAGACCCTCGAAATTTCAAAAAATGGAATTAGGCTAAAAGTGTAACTTAACTATGTTGAAAACAACTAGAGAAATGAAATGTAGAATCAAAAACATAAGAAAAGAAGAAAGTATTTATCAAGAAAGACTTGTGGTACATGTTTAAGCTCTTTAAAATATGTTTCCTTGTACTCTTCACCATCGAGGGATAAATTCCCTTTTTTTCAGGACACCTTTCTGGGAACCAGGCTGGCTTACATGGCTTTCTTCTCTCCTCTCGGTCTTGGGTCCAGTTTCTTTTTATAATTCCTTATTCTCAAAGAGTGCTTGGTACATATAGGGGCTCAATGAGTGTTCAAGTAATTCTAACATTTCAGGGAGAATAGATTAAGAAAAGCACAGAAGTTAGAAAGAATAGGAAGAAAACTAGTAGAACCAAGGGACAAGAGAATATCTAAAAATATAAACAAGGCCAATTCCAATGAGAATTCACAGAGGGGGACTTCTCCTTCTGAAGAATAACTAATCCTCTTGGTGCATTTAGTTTAAGTGTAATGGGCTCAGAGGCAAATTGCAAAAGTTAAGTACATTGAGATTGCCCATATAGTAAGTAAACTTGAATCTGAAGAGATGGCTGGGGCTTTGGGGATCCACAATTCTGGGCATGTGGTCAGGGGTTTTATAAATTGGGGAAGATCTGAGCATACGTACAGATAGAAAGGAAGGAGGCAGAAAAGACGGATGGCTGAAAATAAAAAGGGAATTGCCATTCTGTTCCACTTTTTTTTTTCCTCCCTCTTCTTTGTCCTTTAAGATATTTATCCTATTTCCTTTTCTCTTTGGATCTTTAGTGTGCGCTGTTCTAAAATTTAATCCTATGATTTCCAAACTTCAGCTAGAATCCAGTTGGATAGCGTATTTTAATTTCAAATTTTCTATGTGCAAACTGAACCCATTCCCCTTCCACCAAAAATGCCTACTGTTCATATTCCATTTTTGGTCATTATCAATGAATTTTTAAGTCTTAGAGATATAGCCTCTGAAATATCATTTGTATGCATTCTTATTTATTTCCAACACTTTTCCCCTAATACATGGACTCATTAATTTTAATGTGAGATGTTTATTTTAATCCAAGAGAGTGATATATCAGATTCTATATTTCTTTTTCTGACTTGTACCTCTTCAAGCTTTCTTTCCACGAAGTATTTCTCAGGGTGCTGCATGCATAAGTTTATAAAACTGTTTAATTTCACCTGCTTGTTTCAAAAGTCCTCAGAGTGGATTTGCTTAATCCAATTAGTTCATTATTATACAAATTTTAATTGAAGGAAAACCTACCTTTCCAAGTTTATTTCCAATTACTCTTTCCTAATGTTCTGCAGCTAGAGACAATCATTATTAGTTCTCCCTGCCCTTTCTCCACGGACTCAATTTCCTGCAACTGTGTACTCGCTCAAACTATTTCCTCTGCCTTTCTCTCCCTTTCTCACATGTCCACATAGCTGGCTACATTCTATCTTCAAAGCAAAACTAATATACCAATAACTTTACACATCTTCTTTGATAGCCTCCTCTATGGTATCACCAAATAAATACCTTTGGTCAGTAGGCATTTTTACTAAACAAATGAAACCTACATGATTGCTAATTAAATTCTCTACCTTATTTAAATGTAAATTTCTAAAGGCAGAGGCTTATCAACCTCACTTCTGTGTCTCTTAAACTGATAAAATATGAATACATGGCAGAATAATGGATAAAAACCAAGGGCTTCTTGTACAGTAGGTACAGAACACTGACAATATTGACAATATAAAATTTTAGAATGACTTCATTGCCTTAAATTGAATTTAAAGATATCAGACAGTTTGAGAAATGTCTGCCAATTATTATTTAAATAATTCCCTTCACTTGTCTTTGTAGTAAATTTGCTTTTCAGAGGAAAAGTTTATAGAAAAGACAAAACTTGAAGGATGTAAGCACTTTAAATGTCAAATACAGTTCTGGATAATTTTATACTGATTTGCTAATGGGTATAATAAATAATAACCTATTCATTGTAATAAAATGAAATTGAGCCTGAAATTAATTAGTTAATTTATATTAAAATACGTGGTTAATTTTTCATTCAGTAAAAACTATCAATTCGCCCATTAATCAAGACCATATTTTTCACAGACATTTTGGTGACTAGACAAATCGTTATATTTCAGGTATTAAAGTATATGAAGAAAATACATAATTCTCTAGTTTAAAACATTTCCCAAAGGCTGGATTTGCTCTAATTGACCTCTACAGATACATTAAAACACGTGCATATTAGGAAAAACCTGGAGAACTAAAATTTAAGGTCATCTCTTATTCGTGGCTCTAGTGATTTAACATCCAGAGTTTCTTGTAATCATTCTTGACCCATAGCCACCTACAATGGTTTCATTTTGGAGCCAAATGTCAGAAGAAAATTAAAGTTTTGTAGTGTCAAAAGTTGTGTTCAGAGAAAACTGGACAGGGCTGACATATTTAATACCTACCTAGTTAATCTCTCTTTCATTTTTGTTGTCTCAAGGTACACACCAAAAAATTAATGTGTATCATAATGAGACTTTTAGTTCATTTAGAAAAAAATATTAAGCATTTCTAATTAAAATTTCTATTTAGGAATGGAATTTGAAAATAAAATGGCATTCACCGATGTTGAAAAATCTGATTTTTATGTTTTACTTTTTTTGTGTATTTTGAATAGACATAGTAATGTTAAATAAAACTGTAAAGGGTATAATATTTCATAGATTAAATTCATGTAAGGACCATTACTGATTAAATATTGGCATTCCCTATAAATTAATCAATAAATCATCTTTTTTATTAAAATTGGGGTTGAATAGTAAAAAAAAAAAAAAAAAAAAATGCCAGTATCTTCACAATAGATTCTCAAAGTAAGGAAAAGCTTTAACCCACATATGAAAGAGTGGAGCCATGATAAATCTATGTCTTCTGAGAACTATTCTCAAAGAAATGCATGTAATATCAACCTTAAAAGTAGAGTTAGGTAAATTAAAAACTGTCTACAAAAATCAGTATTTATTAACTACATGCATTTTGCAAATCACTCTTTTAAATGCAATGATATACAAAAATAATAAACCATAGTTCAAACATCAAGGGAATTACAATTTATTTTGAAAAACTACCACTACATAAAATGATAAATGATAAAACAAGATGACCTGCATCAATTATGGCCATAGTGAGATTCATAACCAAGAAGGCTACAGAGAGGGCAATAAAACAAAAAAAAACAAAACAAAACAAAAAAAAAAACAAAGAGATGTGATAAATATTATAATAAACAGAAAGAAGATAGACATTCCATATAAGGAATATATAATGATGGTGGATATTGTAGGTTAGGCAAAGTGTTCAAGGAACATTCAGAGAATAGCTAGTAAATCAATGTAAAGTAAGTTGTCTTCGTGTATAATATGGGTAATATATTACCATTGGAGAAACAGTTTTGAAAAGACATTGGAGGATCTCAAAAGCCATGATAAATGTCAAGCCTCAAATTTTTCTACATTAATTATTTATAAATAGATACTGACATGATAAAATTGGCATTTAGTAAAGGTTAGAAAGAAGACAAGATAACTGACAAATTGAATTAAGCGGACAAACACCTTGGGGCATGTTACGCTGAGTATCTGGGTTTGCTGGTGACAAAGAATATGGAAATATAGGAGTGGAGGTTACAACAAAGATCAAAATAGAAGTTATATCTGTAATCAATGAGACCATTGGCAAAAAAGGGAAAAAGTCAAAGGTGTTAAGACCTTTCTACTTCAATGAAGCAAGGGTCACCAATGTGAAAAAGAATTATCAGGAGAAGCTAACGGAGGAAATATATAGAGCTAGAATTTATTTCCTAAATGACAATTATTTCTCAAAATAGAACATAGGCAACATTTTAACGAAGATAACTGCTATCATAGCAAAGCTTAAATTAATATTTATAATTTAAGCACGCACATCAAATAGTAGATATTCAAAAGAGCTTTTCTTAATTTAGAGGAATATAAATATAATGAAGTCATTGGCATTTCTAAGTTCCATGAGGGGCCCCAGAGCCTGTTGCAATTTAATACAACATTTAACAATGGCATTTAAAATGGCCAGTTTATCCCCTGCAGAGGAGTAAAAACTGACAACTTAATCAGTCTACTCCATGCCTGACACAAAGCAAAGCTGGATCCACTTAAAATTCAACAGACATGCAGAGAGAACTTACGGCACTGATTTATCTTGGTACAATGACTTGTAACATTTTTCAAGCAAGCACTTTTATACCTTGGCCTCCACATCAAGGAACTTGGGAGAATTAAGGCACTTACCAAATAATCATAGAAACTCTCAAGGAGTCACTTATTGAAAGTTCTTACAAACTGTTAATTATACCAAATGAGTATGATTATTTTCAATTTTTCATTGAAAACATTTTAAAACTATATCTGCTTTAAGAGAATTATGTATATAGTTTACTTATTCACTTTTTTATTATTGAATATCTATATCACTACATGACAACAGTCTAAGTGGTTTATTAGATTTTTAAAATGTTCAAGAAAATTCAGAACCTTTGAAGCATTTAAGAAAGAAATACTCTGTCATCAAACACTTTAGGAAATTTGATGGCTATGAATGTTTTATGAAAACTACTTTTATTTACTTTATTTCTATGTATTTATTTATGTATTTATTTGTTTATGTATTTATTTATTTTAAAGGGAGAGAGAGCGCTAGCAGGGAAGAGGGGCAGAGAGGGAGTGAGAGAGAGTGAGAAAGAGAGAGAGAATCTCAAGCAGGCTGGGTGTCGACACAGGGCTCGATTCCACAATCCAGGGATCATGACCTGAGCTGAAATCAAGAGTTGGATGCTCAACAGACTGAACCACCCAGGCTCCCCTATAAAAACTATTTTTAAGTAAATTTTTTCATCTAAGTTTACCAAGATGAAGTTAAGCTTTTTAGCATAATTCCTCTCCAACTCTGTGATATATTTTAATTTAATTTTCCTATCCTAAGTTAGGAAAATAAATTTTGCAGTTGCTAGATCACCTGGGGCCTTTTAAAAGCAACTGGTCTACCTCCTTAATGCTTCTGTTTCAATTGGCCCCTTCCTGCCAAGCTATAGACACTGTTTAATCACTTACATCCTAATAATAATAATAATAATAATAATAATAATAAATAATAATAATAATAAATAAAACAAACAAAAAAGAAAACAAAACAAAATAAGCAAATAAGATAAAATGGGAAATCACCCTTTCCTTGCCTTTTTCTCAAATTACTATGGTATATCCTACTTGTCTTATCACATTATTGAAGAAAGAAAGAAAGAAAGAAAGAAAGAAAGAAAGAAAGAAAGAAAGAAAGAAAGAAAAGAAAAGGAAAGAAAAAAGAAAGGAGAAAGGAAACAAGAAAGAAAGAAAGAAAGAAAGAAAGAAAGAAAGAAAGAAAGAAAGAAAGAAAGAAAGAAAAACTCTTGATGTCCCCAATCATTCTTTATCCTATGCCTATTTACTTCTGTCCTCCTCATTCACTTAATAAGTTTGCCATTCCTAAGGTCAATCACACCATCTAATTTTCAAATCCAATAACAATTTTCAGCTTTTAAAAGTTTTGACTTAATGAAGGATGAGACACTGCTGTTTAATTTAACTGTCCAATTCCTTGATTCCTACATATTTATTCTCTGCTCACTTTTCTGTTGCCTCCTATTTCAGTCTTTTTGAATACATCGATTCTTCTTATAGCCTTAAATCTTTGTATTTCTTAGCAATCTCTTCTTTGTTTTCTTCTCTTGGAGTTTCATATACTTTCTTCTACTCCAAATACATATATGATGTTTATTATGTGCTAGGCAGTGTTTTAACCAGTGTATCTAAAATAACTTACTTAATTCTTAAACAGTCCTATTAAGCAGGAACTATTTTCATTCCTATTTCAGTGGTGAGAAAGTTGAGGCAAAGGATGGTTTCATGAGTTGCTAAAGGTCACTCATGCAATACATAGTGAAGCCAGATTTCAATCAGCAATTCATGCTTGGTCTTTTTGATCTTAAGTACTTCACTATGTCCTTCACACATATTCTAAAAATGTCCACTATAATCTGGCTCCATTGTAAACACTCAAAACTCAGCTTCCATTTGCACACCATCCCCTCTTCTATATGTTAATTATACACAGAATTCGTGTGTATCTCCCTATCATCATTTTTGAGACCCAGAAATATATTTGCTAATACCTACTACACTTATTTACTTAAAAAACTTTTATATTTTTCAAAATCATCACAAAACTCAAGATCATTCTCTTCCTGTCATAACCCATTCATTATTCTCTATCTTAAGTTATGCTATTATTATCTATTAAATCTAGTTTGCCAAATAAACTAGAAATATCCAAGATTATTTCACCCTCTTCTCTCATAAATATAAAACTCATAAAATGCAACTCACTCTTCATTTGGATGTCTCTCAAATCTGCTTCCATTTTGCATCCTCACTGACTTAGTTTGGTCCAGAAGAAAGTCCATAATAAATATATGTGCATACTACTAGGTATTTACTCAAAAAATACAAAACTACTAATTCAAAGGGATACATGCACTCCAGTGTCTACAGCAGCATTATCTCCAACAGCCAAATTATGGAAAAAGCCCAAGTGTCCACTGACCGATGAATGGATAAAGAAGATGTGGTGTAGAGTGAAATCTTGGGGTGCCTGGGTGGCTCAGTCGGTTAAGCTTCCAACTCTTGATTTCAACTCAGGTCATGATCTCATGGTTCCTGAGATCGGGTTCCCCATGGGGCTCTGCACTGGCAGCACTCCATGACAGCATGGATCCCACTTGGGATCCTCTCTCTCTGCCCCTATTCCCCCCTCAAAATAAACAATAAAAATAAGAATGAAATCTTGCTAATTGCAATGTTATGGATGGAGGTAGAGAGTATTATGCTGAGCAAAATAAATCAGTCAGAGAAAGATAAATACCATATTATTTCACTCATATGTGGAACTTAAGAAACAAAGCAAATTAGAAAAGGGGAAAAAAAAGAGAAAGTCAAACCAAGAAATAGGCTTTTAACTACAGGGAAGAAACTGATGGTTACCAGAGGGGAAGTGGGTAGCATGATGGGTAAAATAGGTGATGGGGATGAAGGATATCACTTGTGATGAGCACCAAGCGCTGTATGTAACTGTTGAATCACTATATTGTACACCTGAAACTAATATTATGTCGTGTGTTAACTAACCAGAATTTAAATAAAAACTTGAAAAAATGTGTGCAGAAACAAAGTGATATGATGGGAAATGAAACAAAAACAAATGAAAATTTCTTATTAATATTTATCCATGGATGTTTCTGCTGGTTGCACTGAATAAAAAGCAATTTTAAGTGTTCTTTTATTCTCTATAGATTATTCTATTTTTGAGAATCTATATCTTGCTAAATTTATGAAAATTTGCATAAATTAAATTAATGACATATTAATTTGAGTAAAATTTGCATAAATTAAATTAATGACATATTTAACTTGAGTAAAAGGTATTGATACCATGGATTATTCAGTGATTATGTTTGTGGGGTGTGTGTGTGTGTGTGTGTGTGTTTCAATCTACACATGAATTTTACATGTGAATATAAATGTATAAAAATGTCATTCCAGTGACTGGTACTCAAAAAGTAACTGGTACTCAAAAAGTACTCAAAAAGAGAATGTGTGAAGAAAAAGAAAGGGCAAATAAGGATAAAAAGAAAGAACTACAAGTGAAAGGGAAAACATTTGTAAGGAAATGTCACGAAATGATGAACTTGGGAAGACCATAGTGGTGAGGCAATGTATTTGATGATCATTACACTCTCATATGTCACTGAACCACAACACTGAGCAAAAATCAATCACTTATGTTTTGAGATTCTCCCACACGTCAAGCATTTAAAAACCTGGACTTACCAAGAAATTAAACTGAATAAATCATACCAAAGAAGAAATGTTTGTGAAATGAAGTTCATGCTGATTCAAATATATTTTTTTGTTTTGAAAACAAAATTATTTTTTTCCTAAAATACATTGTTTGAAATGAAATAACATGCAACAAGGTTAGAAGGAGATATAGAAGTTGAAACTCCAAATTTAAATAAACTTCATCACATAGCATACTCAGCAAAATAGTTTATAAACAAAAGTAAAATAATTGTTACTTTAATACTTACAAAACAGGAAGCAATGAGACCATCTGTCCCATATTTTAAGATAAACCCTTTTTCTTAAATCACTTAATGTAAATAAAAGTAAAAAATACCCTTTCATGCCAATTAGTCTGGAAAATGTCATTTGAGTGATGAATGAAAAAATCTGTGCTTACGTAATAGGTAGTCCTGGAGTCCATTACCAGACCAAGCACAGCTCACTCATCACTTATTTTGAGTGTGACATTTAATTAAAACTAAAATATCGTGAAGTGGCTGCTAAGTCCAAGTTCTACATCTAATCCAAGTTTATTTCAACAGACACCACTTAGACATGTAACTTATTAGCTTCCTTGATGAAACCAGCATAGAACATTGTGTGAAATTTTGAATCACTCCTAATACCATGCAGTAATAAATTAAATTAAGGAAGAGTGTTTGCACTGGGCCTAATTCCTAAGTGTCTGGATGCCTGTGTAAGTGCTTTGTCTACTCCCAAGTGTGTGGACTTTCTCTCCAGATTAAGGTTAGCCTAAACCTTATTCATAAGCTTGACAAATCAGACATCACACATGTGTCACAACACAGCTACGCCAGAATGTTTGACCTTGCTTCTTTTCCTGAGTTGTTTTTCAGGACTGGCCATTCAACACTTCAGTGCTTATCAGCATATCTTGATATACATTGTCAGAAAATGTGAAACCTGTTAGGATGTTGCAAATTCTACTATGAAACAGTGCAGAAAAAAAAGCAAGAACACGTCCTTCTTAGCTTTAGGGACAAAAATATTTTCAATTAGAAGTACTACAATAAGGGACCAATGAAAGATGTCCTTAATGTAAGAGTATCCTAATTTCTTTTGGTTGGTACAAATCATAAAATTACTATAACATGAGTAGAGTATGTCATAGGGTCCACAATATTTCCATAGGAATGTACTCTTTTAAGATAAACAACTTTGAAAGAACATTATAAGTCATGAATCATAATATTTTTAAAGGTTTTCCGGGGCGCCTGGGTGGCTCAGTCGGTTGAGCATCTGACTTCAGCTCAGGTCATGGTCTCATGGTTGTGAGTTCGAGCCCCGTGTTGGGCTCTGTGCTGACAGCTTACAGCCTGGAGCCTGCTTTGGATTCTGTGTCTCCCTCTCTCTCTGCCCCTCCCCCACTCATGCTCTGTTTCTCTCTGTCTCAGAAAGAAACATTAAAAAAAATTTAAAAAAAATAAAGGTTTTCAATAGCATGGCGTAACAATGACTACTAGAATAAAAATGACATTTACAATTCAAAGATATATGGAATTATTTACTCATTAATTGAGTGACTCACTCAACAACCATGTATGGAATCACTGAGTAGATTCAACTGAGCACATAATTAAAGTTCATATAACCACAAGAAAAATATTTCACTAAGACGAAAGTTTATACTTTCATAAAATCAACAATTTAAATGTTAAAGATATCAACAGCAGTTCTGTTTTTTAGGCCCCCAAATCAATAATAACTTTAATTTTGACAAGGGATGTGTATATGTAATACTAAGATTAAGTATTACAAAAGGCAAGCATATTTTGCAAATCATTTATTTAAATGTGTTCATAGAGACATGGAAGGAAAGCCAGAGAAATTTAAAAAACAGCAAATTAGTTTGGATGGTTAAATACAGAGAAAACTTTGTGTTCTTTTTTAAACCCTTTTTAACATATATTTATTTATTTTGAGAGAGAAAGAGAGCGAGAAAGAGGCAGAGAGAGAGGGAGAGAATCCCAAGCAGGCTCCGCACTGTCAACACAGAGCTTGATGCAGGGCTCGAATTCAGGAGCCATTAGATCATGATCTGAGCCATAATCAAGAGTCAGATACTTAACTGACTGAGCCGCCCAGATATCCCAAGAAACATGTTTTTTGTTTTTTTTTCTGAAAGTATTTTAAGCATCTCAGTCTTAGATTATTATAGCCTGAAGGTACCTATGGGATCCCTAATGTAGTGATTGCAGTTTACAGATGAGGAAAGGGGTCCAGAAGGTTTATCTGTTTAGCAAGTCCCCAGCATAAAGCAGAAGTGGATCTGTGCTTAAACTACTTATCCCTGGCCTGAACTAACGTTAGATCTCCAAAATACTTGGTGCTATTTCGTTGGAAACTTAGTGAAAGAGCAGTCTGCTTCCCTCCTCAGAAGGGAGGAAAAATTGACTTGGGGGCAATCCTTTCCAGATGGAAGAGAACAGATAGCCTACCCCCTCTCCCAGGGAGCTGAGTGAATCAGAAAAGAGACGTAAAACTTGGAGTTGCCAGGACTCATTCTTCCATGGCGTGGCTTCCTAGTTTGGGCTAACATAACAGAATGAGAGGTTTTCCACTGGTTGAGAGGAAGGCTGAAATCAGAGAAAATGGAGCTCACAATTCTGTGTGGCTCTATGTGTGAACAGGCTCTAGGTGTGAACAGCAAGTCCATAAATGGTGACTGTCTAACAGCCTGAGGCAACCAAGAAAAACTCAGTGTGACTCAATCAGTAAAGAGAATAAGAGTTAGTATTGTTATGTTGTTCTTGACTCCTGTGTGGTGTGGGACGATGTCCCCAAACCACACAGGAGTCTCATATAGCAGAAAGTGGCATCAGTCATTAGGCTTGCTGTGGGGGTCCCCTGGCGAGAGGTAAGTAACTGGCTTTGAGGCCCATACCTGCCAGGAATAGGACAGAAACTGTGGGTGAACCCTGAGAAGTCCTCCTCTCCAACGGTAACTGAAATGGAGCTGAGGCAGCATGAGGGAATCCCTCGTCCCTGACCTACTTCTAAGTACAAACCACATATTCAGCAGCAATTTATCTAAGACACCAGTTCAAGGGTCAGAAACCCTAGCGGAGCTGGAAACAAAACAAAAACCAACATAAAACAAAACAAAAAATAAAAACTGTAGCGGAAGCAAGGACCAGAGTGTGAGCATCTACCTAAGAGCCACTCCCCCCAAGAGCTACAAGTTTTCATAAGAAAGTTTCCCCTCCACATCAGACACACAGATGCTATCTGGGGAAGGTGATAGGAAAGACAGAGTTTGGGGCGCCTGGGTGGCTCAGCCGGTCGAGCGTCCGACTTTGGCTCAGGTCATGATCTCACTGCTCATCAGTGCTAGGCGGACAGCTCAGAGCCTGGAGCTTGCTTTGGATTCTGTGCCTCCCTCTCTCTCTCTGCCTCTCTCTCTCTCAAAAATAAACATTTTTAATGTTTATTAAATTAAAAAAAAGAAAAAAATTAAAAAGAGATTGAGAGTTTACCTGAAAGATACTGAATCAACTGTATAAATGGGAATAAACCAAGATTCTGTCTTTGGTCTGATGTAAAGTGTCTGATACAAGGTAAATACTAAATAAGTGTTAACTGCTCTCACTGTAATCCCTCCTCTTAATTAGCTCTAGAGGTGCTCACAAAGATAAATTTAATACCTTTGTTTGTTTTACGTAAGAGAACTGCTTCATGCATACACAACACTAAGTTAAGACTGCCATTCAAAATTGTATTTATAGTTTTCCTTCCAAATAAACTGAAAAATTATTTATTCAATCCAAATTTAATCAGTATGTATTTGAGCAACATTTGTTCACTTCTGTCTTAGTGCACTCAGGCTGCTATAACAAAATACCCTAAGCTGGGTGGCTTATAAACAACAAACATGCATTTCTCAGTTCTGAAGGTTGGGAGTCCAAGATCGTGGTACTTCAGGAAAAGGCCCTTTCCCAGACCTCAGACCATGGGAAGACACAAAAAGGAGTGTGAAAAGAGAAGGAGAGCTCTTTGGGGTCTCTTTTATAAGGATGCTAATCTCATCAAGAGGGCTCCACCTTCCAAAACCTTATCACCTCCAGAGGTCCCACTTTCTAACATCAATATACTGGGCATTAGGATGCTACCATTGTAGTTCTGGAAGGGCACAAACATTCAGATCAGAGAGCCCTCCATTCAACAATGCTGACTGAAGTACTAAAGATTTCTTCCCCCAGGAAGGATTTTCTTCAACAGTCTGTGGAACTTGTTGACATATGCACAAATAATATAAACATTTCTGGGGCTCATTTCCATGATACCCACTACCCTGGTGAGGGGTAGGAAAAGCAGTGCAAAATTTGAAGTTTTATCCTTTGGAACAACAACAACAAAGAAAAAAAAAAAAAAAGGTCATGACTCAGTCACCATTTACAGAAAATTATGGACTGGATAGTTATGATAAATCTTATTTTAATGTGATAAACACACTTGCAGTAACCAAATTTCTAAATCAATGCTAAGAAAAATTAGAATAGTATCGAAGTGATTAATTTCTGCCAAACTAGTATAGGAATAAATGTAAATACTTAAGTGTGTCATATGTTTCAAGTTCTGTCACATGTAAGTATGACTCCTTCTCCAACCAGACCCCTTGAAAGTTGCTTGATACATCAGAAGTCTCCTCAGACCTTGTCCCATGAAGCCCCTCTTCAACATGTCAGGCCTCCTATTTCTTCCGTTCTCTTTCACCTTACAGAATTAGGTTGTCTTTCTCTCTCTCTCTCTCTCTGTCTCTTTGTGTCTATAGCTCCTTCATCATTGCACTCTTGTTAACTTACCATATTTGAGAGATAATTTTTGGTTTATATGGCCATATCTCTAATTCAAATTTTCTGAGAAAGACAATGCCTTACTCAATTTATTAAATGCCCTGGAACATCACAGGCATCCATTTCCTTTCCTAAATAATAAATGTATACATGAGTTGGATATTTTTTTAAAAATCAGTATGTCAAAAAAATCTGAATTTGCCCAATAAAAATATGCAAATTGATTACTCATTCCCATCCCCAAGAAAGAGAGGGTACTTATTTTACTTGCATTTTTAAAAGATATTCTAGAATCATACCATTTTATTTTATCATCAGGTAATGAAAGAAACAAATCTGAATACATACTATTTGATTGATTGATTGATTGATTTGTTGATTGCAAAGAAACTGGATTATTACTGTATCAGTGAGTTCTATGATAGGTTTCAAAACCAAAATAACACCCCCACCTATTCATTAATCTTTTTCATTCAAACCAACCATATCTCATGCAATTGTGTTAGTACTGGGGATGATAAAGATATTTTATACTTTAATATTTTGTGACCTAGCTTAGAACTTTTTTTTCCCCTACAGTTAATTTATTCATTTTGAGAGAGAAAGAGAGTAAGCAAGGGAGGGGCGAAGAAAGAAAGAGAGAGAGATAGAGAGAGAGAGAGAGAATCCCAAACAAGCTCCCCACTGTCAGTGCAGAGCCCGATGCAGGGCTCGAACTCATGAACTCCAAGATCATGACCTGAGCTGAAATCAAGAATCAGATGCTTAACCAACCAAGCCATCCAGTTGCCCCAAGAACCTTAACAGAAGTAAAGAAAGAGTATATATAGAATACATATACTTACTAGTACATTTTGAACACAAATATTTTAAAATAGAATATTAACAGTAACAACATATCCTATAACTCAAATAACGCTTAACTTTGTCTACTTGTTCAATATTAATTAAATTTATGTGACTGCGTTATAGTTGTTCTTTTAAAAACCTTCTTCAGTTCGTCCCTTTAGAAACAACAAGTCCAAGTGGTCAGGAAATTGATCAGAGCTCAAAACGTACAGCTGGACCTAAGAATAACAGAATGATGCATATATCTACAGATCCCCTCAATCACTGAAAATTTACATAAGTGGGCTGCCCCTCCCCACTATGTATGTATTAGTGTAGCTGGCTCAGAAAAATCAAGTTACCTGTTCTTTCTCTTACATCTCTGGCTCCCAGATTCTTGATTTTATTTGTTGTACCATTTGCTCTGGTAAAAATTTAGAAGACACTGTTAGATTTCTTGAGCTCTTACAGTCTCAGATGACAAGTAACCTGCTCTAATCACAGCCACAAGGATTTCATAGGACATTTTCTCTGGCTTCTAAAGTTCCTGAAGATTTTGTCTCTCATACAGAATGAGGGATAAAATTATGTACAGTTTACCTCACTTTCCACTTAATTGACAAAAGGATTCGCTTGGCTGTCAAGTCTGTGATTACTCTGGTAACCAGTCTTTGTTCCTAACTTGCAGAGAAATTGGTTGTATTCTAACTCAATCCATCATTTAATTTTACAAGGCAAAGTGTTTACAGTTTAATGGCAATCCTAGGCAAGTCGTTTCTTTTTTATCTTGTTTATCTGAAAGACTGGAAGAGTATGAAGTTCACCTCCTACACACAGAAAGCCTATAATAATGACTCGTAGAACTGAATATTCTAAATCCCTGCAGAGTACTGCTCTATATTAGCAGCTTGATTAAAAAGATGAATGATTGTAGGTCCTATGCAGAAAAGCCAAACGAGGACACAAACACAGACATCTTCAAAGATGCTTCTGGTAAAGAACAAAGGACTACTGCTTTTCTAGCATTACTGAGTACACACCATTCAAAGTCAAGACACTCTCTGTAATATTACATGAAGCTGACTTTCAAGATATATAGGGTCTCTTCTGCATGGGGATCACAGGTGTTTCCAATGCACAGAAGTGACTTCTTCTAGTCTCTTCTAGAAGTGACTTCTTCATTAACAGGTTGGTACTTGAATTTCTAGGCTAAGAAGCCATAATATAATTGAAATATATTGTTACTTGTTCTTTAGATTGGACTTGTGTGAAGCTCTGTTTTCTGCAGTTGCAAATAGGATCTACATGATTAGGGGCACCCGGGTGGCTCAGTCGGTTAGGTATCCGACTCTTGATTTCAGCTCAGGTCATATTCTCACAGTTCATGAATTTGAGCCCTGCATCAGGCTCTGAACTGACAGTGAAGAGCCTACTTGGGATTCTCTCTCTCCCCTCTCTCTATCTTTTCCCTTCTCTCTCTCTCTCTCTCTCTGTCCCCCCATCCCACTTGCATGCACATGCACTCTCTCTCAAAATAAATAACAGAAATTTTTTTTAATGTATGTGATTGTATAGGGACTGAATTTTAGGTCATCAACAAGTGGAGGAAAGACTCTATTTTAGTCTCTGAACGTGGGACACACTCCAACAATCAAGGGTATCCAAAAGCTCTTGTGTATGTAGGATGATCTAAGCAGTCATCACTCAACTTTACACAACCCAGGTGAAATAATCAACCTCTATATGCAGGGAAAGGGACTAGTCTGGTCTCCAGTAACATCTATAGTAATCTAATAATTGAAAATACTATTATTTCTGCTCTCATCCTGGTCTGCTCTGCAATGTATTGAAGATATGTGTTCCCCTAAAATTCATATGTTGACCCCAATGTGATGGAAGTATGAAGTGAGGCCTCTGGGAGGTAATCAGATCATGTGAGTGGAGCCCTCATGATGGGATCAGTGGCCTTGTAAAAGGGACTCTACAGAGCTCTTTCACTCTATTTCTGCCATGTGAAGATTCAATAAGAAGTAGGCAGTCTGTAGCCTTGGAGAGGGCCCTCACCAGACTTGACCGTGCTGGCACCCCTGTTCTTAGACTTTCAGCCTCCACAATTGTAAGGAATAAATATTTGTTGCTTAAGCCACCCAGTCTACGGTAATTTGTTATAGCAGCCTGAATTAAGACATATCTGAACCTGTTCTATCCTATCTTACTGAAAATTCATCTTCAAACATTGACTTAGGTGGGGCTACGTACATATATTAAAATGGCAGTTACCTCAGTGCTTACTCATCTGGTGTCAGTCATAACCAGGGACCATATTTGAGGGCTAAATTCTCAATGAAACTATATTCCGGGGAAAATAGCAATTACTGAAAGAGTCTGACACCCTGAAACTCTTAGGCCTAATCACCATAGTCTAGTGTAGGTTGGGCATAGCTCAGCCTATGCCAAAAACCTTGCAACTATTAACAGGGAACTTACTACACGCCAAGTACTATTCTAGGCAGTCAGGTTACATTTGTGAAGAAGACAGACATCCCTACCCTTGTGAAGTTTCCATTCCAGCAGGTGGGAGACAGACTAATATGAGAAATAAGTAGTGCTATGGAAAAACACTAATTATGGAAATAATCTGTGCCATGGGGAGAAAACAAAAACATGGACCATTCTTCAGAATACTTTGATAAAAGTGTTTTAGTCAAATACTTTGAAAGGCACTCTATCACATAAGCTAAAACACCATCAGATGAAGGACAGACTATATAATGCTAGCAGCAAATTACTCCCTCCCGGCCACAATGCCAGGGATGCAGAAGTAAGCAGAGATAGCATAGAGGGTTCATAGCATAGTGAAGCCCTGCTTGATTAAAATGGCCAGCCTTAGATCCTGGAAGGGAAATTCTTTAACAAAGTGAGACACAAAAAGCACTCCAGTCTCTTCAATATATAGGGCATACCTCCAAGGGAAGTCTGGAAGCTACTGATAAGCTCTAGCAGTGGAAAGCCTGATTCTAGTGCCAAGTGCCATGACCAGTCCCAAAAAGCACAGAGAGACATTATGACCCCAAACTTCAAAAGACTTCAGAATACCAACACTCCTGCTCTTTACCCCAAACCTAGACTGGGCAACTGAAGAGGTGAAGCATATTGCATAGTAGAATAGGGTCAATTTCAGTAATTTGCACGATAAGAAGATGATGGGCCAGATGACTGGTTATTGTGAAGTCTTCAAACCCAACCTCTTTTCAAAAGATCTTCCAGAGGTGGGCACATGAGCCAAAGGGTATGCCAACTGATCAACATCACATTTACTCATCATTCACAAACATGGCCCATCTAGCAAATAAAATTTAAGTCACAAATAACAGTTTTGATTACAGGCAATTGGCCAATATTTCTGAGGAAGGGTCATGAATTATTAGGAGCTCAGGTTTTGGCAACACTTGATTAAGAGAACCAGGCCTTTCCACTCAATAGCTACGAAGTGTCCATTGGCTTTCTTGATGTCTCCTAGTTTCAAATTCTTCATCTGCAAAGTGGCAGATGAACACCGCTGAATTCATAGAGTCTTTCTAAGAATTAAAATGAATAATAATAGAACAAGCTTAATGAAGGGTTTGACCCATAGCTAAAGAAAATAAATAAGATAAAAAAACAAAAATAAATTTGGACTATCTTGGTTTTTAAACTCCTGTAGTTCAATCCTTGTTTTGGTATTTGCTTCTGATCAACGCTTTTGGTTTGATTATTCTTAAAATTCTCCCTTTTGATTCTTGGATTTGGCATTCAGAAAAGGTTCCGGGTTTTATAATTCCTCTGTGTTTCAAACTTTCTAGTATCCTCCCTCATATGAGATTTAACATATCTCACTGAGTTCTGATGCCAAAACCTGGGCTCATAATCATGAGCAACCCTGCTTCAGAAATCTTGGCCAGCTAACTACTGAGCTCTAGAACCCCAGTGTCTAAGCTGGTTTCCTGATATCTATAAGTTTGAAAGTATAGGCAATTTATTTTTAACAGTGTCCTAATATAACAACACAACAATTTTCTAAAGATTGGCTGGTTTGGGGAAAATTCAGTTAAATAGTATTTATTAAGGAGGAATTGTTCTAGGTACTTTTAGGATTACAAGAATAAATCAGCTGAAGCTCAAATTAAGTAATTGCATCAGTTCATTAACTTCATCATTAATACATTAAGTTAATTAATACATCAAAAAATGAAGTCTTCATACTCCGTTAGGAATTTTTGCAAAAAAAAAAAATGCCATGAACAGATTCTTTAGTATTCAATGTTTCTGGAATATTTTTTGATAACAAAAACTAACATTTAAAGAGAAGAAAAAATGAAGAGATGATGATTCCTTTAGTGGGAAACATGAGCCATACCCAACCGTATTAATATATTCAAGAAAGAATACGGGAATGGGGGCACCTGGGTGGCTCAGTCAGTTAAGCATCAGATTTCTGCTCAGGTCATGATCTCACAGCTTGTGAGCTCCATATGAAGCACTGCTGACAGCTCAGAGACTGGAGCCTGCTTCAATTCTGTTTCCCTCTTTCTCTTCCCCTACCCCACTCGTGGTCTCTGTTGGTTATAAATAAATAAATGTTAAAAAAATAAAGAAAAAAAGAATGTGGGAACGTGCATAAGCAAAGTGTGATAGTAGTAAAAAGAAGGCAACGTTAATACTGACAGTGTTGTGGATGGACTTTAGAAGAAGCAGTACAAAAGCTACTTATTCAGGAAATGGAATCAGAGAGAAAGAAAAATACCCCGAGAACATGGAAAGAATAAAATCAAGAACACAAGGAAGGAAAACAAAAATACATTTTCCAGTACTTTTAGTAGATTTGACAATTTAGATCTAAATTGTTGGGATGCTTCTAAAGCCGTAGAAATAGGCTGAACATTAGTATATGCTAGAACTTAAATGGAAGTCTTGGACCTGGCTGAGGGGTAGGAATATGATGTCTCTGCAGGGGCAGAGAAGGAAGGAAGTGAGGAGAGGGGGAGTAGGAATGAGAGAAGAAAGAAAAAGAAAAGTTTTGGAAGTCTGACAGAAGATGATTTCATTTTCACTTTATAATTGATTCTGGCTACTACTTTATCCAGTGTCATTTCTCACATGTTTAAGAACACAATAAGAGCACACGGATATGAGATTTTTTTTAAGTTTATTTATTTATTTTGAGAGAGTGTGTGTGAGCTGGGGAGGGGCAGAGAGAGAGAGGGAAACAGCAAATCCCAAACGGGCTCTGTGCTGTCTCCATGGAGCCCAACATGGGGCCCGATCCCACAAACCGTGAGATCATGACTTGAGCCCAAACCAAGAACTGGATGCTTAACCTACTGAGCCACCCAGGTGTCCTGGGTATGGGAATATTTTTATTTGTTTAATTGCTTGATATAAAGTAGTATGATTACTTAATCCATGTAACTGTTCTATTTACGTCACTCTTGTTTTATTTTTATTTCATTTTTGGAAGTTTTTCCTGAGGGCGTGTGGGTGGCTCATTTGGTTAAGCATCCAACTCTTCATCTCTGTCGCTCCCCTGCATGGGTATGCGCTCTCTCTCTCTCTCAAAAATAAATAAATATTTAAAAAAAGATTTTCCTGTGCATCTCATATTTTGGTATCTTCCATAATCTAACTTTTTTCTTTAAAAATTGTATTTGTATAGGTTATAAACAAAGAGTTAGATCCAGTGTTCGATAAATGTATATGTTAAGAGTAATTTTACTTAATGCATCTTAGAGAAAGAGAAAGATCACCTAGCTATTTTTAATGACATATAATCAAAAAGAAAAACAAAACAAAACAAAACAAAAAACTGCATTTAATTTTCCCCATTAGAGAGAATAGACAAGTCAGGTACTAAAAAGATTCATGTACTTAATTTAATCTAGTTCTGCACTAGTGGAGGACATACTATGTAATAAACAATAAGCAGGTATAATCATGTAATATTTGATTAGCGGTAGAGAAAAATCTATGATCAAAATTGGTTTTTGTGAATAAAATATAGCCATACTAGAAGGAGAATTTATTTAATAGTTACTTATACATCTCATAAAATAAACCTTACAATTCCACTGGATGAAATTTAATATACTTAATAACATATTCACAAATTAAGAGAAAGTTTGGAGTTGAAATTTTCTCTCCCAGGTTACAGACTGGCCATATAAGATGGCCAGTAGGAATGTCTTATTTGGCCCATGGTGTTGTTTTAAAAAGTGAATTTGAACGTCTTCTGGGGAATCACTCACGCTCAGGTTTGCAAGGGTCTCTGCATTTCCTCTCTTCATTAATGCAGTTAGCTGCCAGGGTCTGTATAAACGTCAGACTTGTTGACCCACGTGCTGCTTATCTTGATATGTTTGCTTATATCTTTTTTTCCTTTTAGGAAAAATGTTGAGAAAAAACTGATCATGATTCTTATATTTTCTGAAGTCACTCTCCATCAAATGCAAGTTTTGAGCACGCGGCACACATGGTCACATTCTATAAGTCAATTGGAAGTTTTTCCAATTTGCTAATGAACAATGAAAGCAAAATTTCTAGGGAAAGGAAGCAGCTCCCTCGGCAGCATGCCCTGAGCAGGACCAAAGTGCTTGTATCAAGTGTGATGCAAATATAATTTTTCCTAGCATCCATTTAGAATTTCGGCAACTCCAAGTATACTTTCTTCCTTATAAGCTTTGCCTTGCCCAATTAGCTTTCAATGGTGCTTGAAATTCCCACTTGAAATGCCTTATGTTGACCTGTCCATTTTAATCAAGTTAAATACTATCTGGGAGGAAGATATATTAGCTATCACTTAGGCACAAATTAGTCTATCTGAACCTATTACTGCACATTATCAACCAGCACACACACACAAAAAGGCCTTAGGGCACTAGTTCTCGAAATCATTCAAACACTAGTTCTCGAAATCATTCAAACACTAGACCACAGAGAGGCATGGTACACTTGGTGAAAACCATGCAATATTAATCCATTACTCTTATAACCATTAAATATATTTGGTTGTGTTAAATCTGATGTCATTTCATTCTATAATCCATGCAGTAGGAAAAAATCACAGATTTAAAGAATTTAACAGAAGAAAAAATCAATTATAAATATTCCATCCAATTTAAATTTTAACAATTGTTATAACATTTTATTTGGAGGAAAAAAAAAGTCGTGTTTGCTTCAGGGACATTATATTTTAGTCCCAAAGGACAGAGGGAGAAAAGTAAATCTTTAAGGGGGTACCGATGGGATGCTAAAAGAAGGTATTCAATTTTCTTGACCCTGATAGACATTTATTGTAAGGTAGGTCATCATCTTAGCAAAAATGTATCAGGAAACAAAATATTACTCTACTGACTATACACATTGGCCACACAACACATCCAAATTTCAGAAATGTGAGAACATAATGTAACTGAAGACGGAGGCCCTAATGAGGACTTCAACTGCTTTCCCTGGTTGGCCAAATAAGGAGGGAGGTTGGGTGAACAGATAATTTTTGGTACTGTGGAGGCAGAACAACTCTTTTGAACCACAGTTCTATAGGAGAATTAAGCTCCAGTGCCCTAAGGTATTGTATGCAAGCTAAGAACTCTTCTCACATGCATCAATAATGACATTAGCTATATACTTTGCTTGAAAGAATGAGTCAGGGGGGCCTGGGTGATCCAGTCGGTCAGGCATCTGACTCTTGATTTCGACTCAGTTCATGATCTCACAGTTTGTGAGTTCGAGCCCTGGATCTGGCTCCGCACTACCAGTGTGGAATTCTCTCTCTCTGCCTCTGCTTCCCACCTCTTTCTTTCAAAATAAATAAGCTTTAAAGAAAAGAAAGAATGAGTCAAATCATTTTCTATAAAACTTAATTCTCTTGTGGAATCCCATGTGAAAATGTTGGAGTATGGTGTTATTGAATAATTGGTTCAGAGTCAGAAAAAAATCTACATTCTTTTTGATTTACCTCTGAGGTAACATTACCTTCTCACCTTGACTTATTGTTATTATTACCACTATTGACATTATTATTATCTCTCTTCTTTACCACATTATTGGAAAAGACAAAGGGAGCTAGAAGATCAGGAGAAATAAAGCTAAAGGTTTTCTTGAAAATTAGCATTATCTAAGATATTTTTCTAACTCACATAGTCAATCAACCCAATGGATACTTGGATTTTGTTTGTTTTAGTACCTGAAAGTTTAATCAAAGTCTTGTTACTAATTAGAGAACAAAGCCTTTTTGTACATGAGGAAAGCTGTGAATCTTAGTGGACTCTATACTTTCATAAGAAAACAAGAACTCATAAGTGTGATGGCTTGTCTTTTGAATCAAAGAACATTTAGAAGAAAAGCACTAAAATATTATAAAGGGAAAAAAGGAAAGTTGCTCAAGTGTTTAATGAGAAGCAAAATTATATTCTTTATATAGTGAAAGGATGAAAATTGGCAAATGGGCAGAAAGCAATGGGACTTAGAGATCATAATTTGGGGTCTCATTACGCAACCGCACTGTTTAAAAAATTGCTGTTTTATGCGAGGTAGGGGTCAACGATCAGGCAAGAACTAAACATATGGATCAGCAAATTAGTTAGATTCTCACTTCTGGAGGATTGATACTTTACATGGAGATAATATGGTCTGTAGTCTTTCTTTACTTCAGGGATTTCTCTCTCTCTCTCTCTCTCTCTCTCTCTCCCACACACACACACACACACACACACACACACACACACACACACGTGTAATTTTCCCTTCCCATTCTGTCACCCTTCTGTCTATTCTTTCCTCCAACCTTAGGACTTTAAAGTCAGTTTACACTTATGTATTTTTTTTTATAATAAAAGAAAGAAAGAAAGCCTCTGCGCAGGAATGAGCAGTGGTAAAAAAAAAAAAAAAAAATTCTCCTCTGAGTTAATCACATCGATTAAGGTGATCGAAGAAAAGCAGGTGTGAATAAGAATGAATGTGCATTTATCCTACTTTATATTTTAATACTGTAATTACATGGCAATATGAATCTACAAGCACTGGTTACGATAAACAATATGATTATATGGTGACTCATTTCATTCAACACAGAGTTCTTCAGGGAATAAGAAACAATTCATCATAAATTACAGGGTAGTTATATTTCACTTTCACCATAATTATTTTAGGAATACCTAGATAGATTTTCATTCATCAAAAGCACAGTTAGTGAAAAGCAAATATTCCAAAATAAAGTGGATTTTAACTTTTAAATCAAATTCAGAGATCCATTCTGAATTCTTCTTGTCTTTCATATATTTCTCTGTTTAATTAATGTTCTTTAGCATATTAAACTCTGCTATAGAGACAGTACAATGAAAACAGGGCCCATAATTCACATACCAGTCACATACTAGTTATGTGGCCTTAGAATTCTAAGTCTCCCCATCTACAAGTAAAGTTTACATCCATTATTCTCCAAAAAGTAGATAGAGGTCATGACTTACAGCTTTGTATGCTGTAAGTTTTGAATGCACGTGTTTGATGTCTAAATCAGTGGTGGTGTTAAATACTGGAGCGAGTTTGAATGTACTGGGGAAAATAAAATAGAGGGATTAGACAATTCAATCACAGACATGCTAACATTAGACAGATAAGCTAAAGTGGCTCAAATCAGTGAAGATAATGACGGTGTCACTAAAAGAATAAGTTAATGAAGTGCTGGAACTCGTGAAATTGGCTATTACAAAAAAAAACCCTCATGGGCAAAAAGAATTTATAAAAAAATGGTAGCTATTGCTCTGTCATTACATGTATTTGTGAATTTGTATACATCTGTAATAACCTATCTTTCTATATTTCTATTTCTCTCTGATGTATCATCCATCTACTTGTCTCTAATTTACTGTAGTATCTACTGATGCAAATCATATTATCCCAAACATAATAACTTAAAACAACAAATATTTATCTAACAGGTTCTGGAATCAAGAAATCAGAAATGGCTAAGTCGGGTGGTCTATTGGGCTAGGTTTTACGTGGTTTAGTCATGATGTCACCTGGATGATTCACTTCCAAGATGACTTACACACACCCCTGGTGACCGGAAACCTCTTTCCTGGTTCCTGGCCATATCAGCACCCCCAAAGACTGCTTGTGTGCCCCCTGAGGGCATGGCAGCTAACTTTCCCCACAGTGAGGGATCCAGTAAAGAGACAGTGAGGAAGAAGTCTCAGTGCCTTTTATCATCTAGTCTCAAAAATAGCACATTGTCATTTCAGCTCTATTCTATTTGCCAGAAGTGAGCCATTAACTACAATCCATTCTAAAAGGGAGAAAATTAGGCTCCATCATTTGAAAGGAGAACTATGAAAGAATTTATGGGCTTATTTTAAAACCACCAAATCTACCATCTATCAAGTCAATCTCACCTCCCACCATCTACCTATCTACCTATTTCCTTTTATCCTTCCTTTGTTCCTTCTCATTCTCTCCTTCCCTCCCTCCCTCTCTCTCAGAAGGAAGAGAGGGAGAAAAAGAGAAAGGAAGAATCTAAATAAGGTTTTCATAAGAAAAATGCTAGAAAATTAATGGTATAAAATAAAGCAATAAACATGAGCTCTGGTATTTGCAACATTTTAGGGGAGTGGCTCAATGAAACACCATGGCACATGTTTAAAGAGGCAATTTCTGGTAATTTGGATCCAAGGAAAGAGATACCCTGACCCATATTATTTTCATGTCTCCTCCTAGCAATCTTACTGAAGAGATGGCTTATCTGGCCATTGAAGCTCTCTGCCATTTACAAGTCTGTCTGGATGATAAAGCAACTTTTCATGTACACCCAACAACAGGGACAAAACTTGTGCTTATACCAAAGGAAAAAGCCACATTCATGTTCTCAAATAACTTCCTCCCCAAAATATGGGTTATATATATATATAACATAGATGCAATCATTCCAATATAAATACACAATGTGATAAAATTGCAAAAGTTGATGGAAACACAAAGGACCAGTGGTATATAACAAAGGGTTCACAGATTTATGGTATTTGTTCTCTGAATGAAGAATTAGTGGTACAGGGGAGAAAGGGTATTCTAGGCAGAGAAAACAGCTTAAAGCTTGAAGGAATGCATGTGCATGAAATATGGTTGTGATGGATGATATGGTTGGCCCATGGAAACATGGAGAAACACATAAGGAGTGGTTCAAGATGTTTCTGAACCTTATTTCAATCATCAATCTTACAGGCTATATTCTCCTTGGATACAGGGTACTCTCAACTATAATTTTTAGTGTTGCTATTCCTTTCATTAAGTTTTCTTTTTTTCCACCTAGGAAGGAAAACATTTCCTTTCATACTGAAGGGAATTTACTCTTTTCACTGGCTAGCTGAAACTTCTAATGCAGAAGATAGGATATCTTATGTCCTTCTAGGACTTTCCACCACCTTTGATGTGGTCTCACTTTAGTATATAGGTAGTCAGAAAAATATTCTTTCTAATCTTCGCAAATGGTTATCAAATCTGTTTGTACATAAGATTACCTAGGAAGCTTTAAAAATATGCCAATGCTTGGGAACCATCCTAGATCAATTAAAACAGAATTTGGGGAGAGGATAGAAAAAGCATTCCTTAGGTGGTTCAGATGTGCATCTTGGAATTAGAACCCTTGCTGTTGTCTATCTTTCCCCATCCTTTTTTTTTTTTTTATGTGTAAAGCAGGCTCTACTTTACTTTTCCTTGAATAGGACCTATCCCTTCTTCCCTATTTGTTCCCAGACACATGTGCTTTGTGACAATTCTAGAGGACAAGTTATGGCATCTATAAGCAATTTATATGGAAACCCATCTTCTAATCAGCATGTGAGTGCTGGCAAGTGGCCTCAGTTATGTGCTAAGTTACATGACCATATGACTATACTACTATGATCACCCATATCAGGACAAAGTGGCAGGGCCAAAGTCAAAGGTAGCCAACTACAATAGAGAAAACAGCTTTGAAGACTTACTTTTCGACATATCTTAACAGTAAAATAAATTCTTATCAACTGTAAGCCCAAGCATGTCTGTACTTCTTAAAACCCCAAAAAGGTAATTCAGCCCCAAACACGTTTCAATCAGTAATAATAGAACTTCTGCTAAACTTTATGAGCTATAATATTTCCCCTACAAAGAATTAATAGTATTTTATGATTTTTTTCAAGGTGTAACTCTCTTTCTCAAATGGTCTGGAACATATCTATGCATTCTAAATGATTCTTTCCTATAGATCTAAAACTTTTGCTCTTTATTAATAGAAATATTGAACCTCTGGGACACTGAGTTTCATGCAAACATTGCCAGCACTGACATTAAATTGTTTCTTTGGTTTTTAAAACCTTGGAAGCATCTGCCCTGTGGGTTTTCTGGATCTCTTTTAAGATTTCTTGCTTTATCTCTCAATTATCTCTTTGTATGAAGTATTAATTTAGGTATTTATGACACCTTAGCTGATAGTTCATCTGTTTTTACTTGAAATAAGAGTCTCTAAACTATACAGGGAACAATTATCTTCCTCTATATCTTTTCTTCAACCATTTCTCCTGCTATTCTCATTTCTTCTATGACTGGCAAAGCTTCACTCACGTCTTACACACTTCTTTCCCTTGGTGGTGGTTCCAAAAGCCTCATCTCCTACTTAAATATTAAGAACAAATAACTAGTAAATATTTGTCAATATACTTCCTATGTTGTTTTTGTATTCCTACCACCCAGAATAGTTCCAGGACTTTAACTGGTGCTCAACAATTGTTGTGTAATGGCTCACTGAATGAATAAGTTAATTTCGACAGTCTTTTTCTGAGATCCATTATTTTAATAATTTCCAAATCTTTATTTAATGACATTATCCGTCAAGCTCTCAACCTAGATTTCTAGCTAGAGCTTATTTACAATTAGGAGTGGTGTTTTTTTTTTCTTTTTCCTTGTACCATCAATTAGGGGGGAAGCTAACCAAGTAATGAAGACAGTTTTTGAACTCACAGGACCAAACTTGATTGACCACAAGCACAATGCACTCTGGTCAACAGCGGTACTCAGAAGTTTACATGTTTTTGTACCAAATCATGGGTTACATTTTTAAAAATTAAACCAGTCTCTATTTCAGTCCCTTTAATTACCTGAAATAAACCCTTCACAACCTGGCAAGTGCTTCACATGAATGGTGTTGGCAAGACTTCCCAGACAGCTTGTCATTAGAGCCCTCTCCAGCATCTGCCTTACTGCAGAGGGATAAAACACGCGCGACTTGGGCTGAATAAATGCGGGTTACAGCGTAAACTCCATCACCCATCCTCAGTGAGCTCAGCCAAGTTAATTTGCATATATGTGTTTTAATTCCATAATTTATAAAATATGGAAAGTAACAGGTATATGAGAAACACATCACAGAACTTCAAAGTTTAAATAGGGCCAGCCTATATAAATCGTGAAATGATACTTTTGTTATCATTTAGACTGGTGCCCTAAAATGCTTTTCTCATAGACAAATCATCCAAACTATGATTGTTTTAAGGTCAGTAAAAATAATTTCCAAAAGCACAATATATATATTTTTAAACCATTTTTTGTTATTGCCATTGTTGTATGGACATTATCAAAGTCAGGTGATTTTTTTGCTTGTTTTTAACCGAAAGTGTTTGGGACACACATTGGTCCCAAGTGTGTTCTGAATTTATTAATAATACTGCACAAAAAGAGGATGTCACAGTTCTTAAAAAACTTCCAGACCCTTTCTATGGGCTTTTAATCTAATCACTATGATACAGTCCTATAAGACATCTGGTCCTAATAATTGTAACTGCAACGTGGTAATGCTAATGACGCTGTTGTTTATAATAACAACAATAATAATTACGATATTTATTTGGTATTTATTTGTGCCAAGGACTGTTCAAAAAGTTTCATAAATATTAACTCAATTAATCCTCACAACTCCATGAAATAGATATAATTATTCCCATTTCTTCAGATGAGAGTTGATATATACAAGATAAATAACTTGCTCACATTCATTTTAAACTTTTAACAGGTCATGACATCCTAATGGGTCACAGATTTAGCCTTGGTGATATGATAATTCGCTAATGTCATAGGATTGATGTAGAAGATGGTAGATATAAAAATATAAATTTATAAACTATTATAAAGAGCACAATTTTCCAGAAGGATAAATTGTCACTCAAATAAGAGGAAATTTCTCCAGAGACAATTTAGATAATTAATGACAGAATAAGAACAAGAATTAGGCTACGTACATTTTTCAACCACACCAACTCTCAGATAAAGAAGGAGAAAAATAAAATAGTCTTTCCATAGGCTGGATATGCAACAGTGTACAAAAGTCAATTATGTTTTTGGAAGCAGTTAATGCAGAATTGTAGAATTTTGCTTTTTAAAAATATTTTAATTTTAGCGACTTCACCTAAAATACTTTTGCATGCTAATATTATTTTAATCTTTAAAACTTTCTAAACTTCTGGGAGATAACATTTATGCTTTCACACATTACTTTTAGGTATGTGTGCAACCATTAATAGGAATAGTTTACAATTCACAAATGGCTAGAAGTTTGTTGGGCACTTGACACAGTACCATTTAAAACAGTTTTATTTTATCTCTACTTTTAATACTTCTTCAGTAGAGGCACTTTGCAATATTAAAAATATGTATTAGCTAAAACACAAAATTTCTTCTAGAAGAAATGGAAGCTGGGTGAGAGTGTCATTTTGTGTGTGTGTGTGCGCGTGTGTGTGCATGAGAGACAGAGAGAGAGAGAGAGAGAGAGAGACAGAATCAGCCACAGATTTTCCTAAGGCAATTGCTGTCTGGAAGGAAAAAAAATGTGAAATCACCTAAATAATTTATATTTATTTATGCTTATATTTGTATTACATGTAATATTAATATATATTTAAAAATTATCATATAAATTTTATACATAATTTATATGATAATTTTTATATTTATTTTATATATGTATATAATTTTATATTTAATTTATATACATAAATAATTATATATATAATTTATATTTAATTTATATATATATAATTATATATATAATTTATATTTAATATATATATATAATTTTAAAGTATCTCTGACTTAATCTTTAAAATTCTACTCCATAAAATGTTTTTAATATTTTTTGATGTTTATTTATTTTTAAGAGAGAGAGAGAGAGAGAGAGAGACAGAGCACAAGCTGGGGAGGGGCAGAGAGAGAGGGAGACACAGATTCTGAAGTGGGATCTAGGCTCTGAGCTGTCAGCACAGAGCCCAACTCGGGGCTCCAACTCAGAAACCACAGATCATGACCTGAGCCGAAGTCGGACGCTTAGCTGACTGAGCCAACGAGGCGCCCCATTTCTATAAAATGTTTTTCAATTAAATCATGTATACTTTATACATTAGAATGTTTTCATTTCAAGTCTGCCCTGTCCCATAGGTATAGGCTGGTTAATGAAACAATGTGCTGTAAGAGCAGAAAAAAATTCCCATCATTTTGGGAACCAGTGTCTAAATGTTATTCCTTCATGGTCTCTAATTTGTGGTCATGAACACATCACATACAAATTTGAAAAAAATCATTAGTAATTAGATAGATCCCCATGTGATACCTGCAAATTCAATGCTTAATCATAGAAAGCTTTACATTTTACTAACACCACCCTAACACTGAACAATCACAACACTGAACCATTATCAAGAATATCCAATAAGTTCTTTAAAGGTAGATCATTAATTTTTATGAATACTTGCTGGTTGCAAAGCATAATACCCTATATATAGATTATGGGTAACAGACTGCTTGCCTACCGTTCATGCCATCAACCACATTTTTTCTCTCTTAAAATTTTCTGCTCCAGATGTCTCCTTGGATGAGCTTTGCCTGAAGATGACTGCAATGGCATGCACACTCTCCCATTTCATACAGAAACATTTTTTTTTTAACATGGGTTGCAAATGCCTCAGGGAAAAAGCCCTCACCAGCCCTTTGAGCATTGGGCTTGCATAGCATCTGAATTTACACTTCGCATAAATGTTTAATTTAAAGAACAAACATTCTAGAGACGAAGCTAAAGGAGATGGGGGAGCTCTATGTCTCTCTCTCTTTTGTACAATGTCAACTCCCCAGTTTATTGCTCAATAAATGCTGACAACACTAGGAAATATTCTCCTATGAAGAAAATTGGGAATCTAATCTCATTTAGTCCAATTTTATCTAGAGATTACAAATGCTTCCATCATTTGCTGTAATGACCCACCAAGGGGAATTGCTCTGAGAAGATTAGGCCACGCGATTGAAGCTTTTATCAGTATTATAATACATATTTGAGGAGTTGCCACTTTGCAACCCTAGGAAATCGAGGTAAACAACTCTCTGAACTTCCCGCTGATTATGTCAGGGGAAAATGGCCACCTTATTACAACTCTTTACAAGAAAGACCATTGCCTTAATGTTTGTGGCTAACATGACTAAAGATTCTAATTTTTACATGTTTCACCTTCTTCAAAGGTGATTTGAGGTAGGACTGGGTTAACAAATGCTAATGTTAAGAAGGAAAAAATACTGACACACCCTGATTTCATTCAATTAAAAACAAAAACTTGCTTTTAAAATTAAATGTAAACTCAAAACTAAAATGTTCATGATTTTAAATGTTTCTATGATTTCATTTTGATCCGCTATTGTATTTTCACATATGATAATATATTTGGTCTTCTCTTACAATCTCTATATTAAAAAATAAACTCTACTGCATAATTAAAAGGCTATTTGTCAGGGTACCTGGGTGGCTCAGTCAGTTGTGCAGTCGACTTTGGTTTAAGCGGAGCCCACATTGGGCACCCTGCTGTCAACGTAGAGCCTGATTCAGATCCTCTGCCTCACCCTCCCTGCCCCTCTTTTGCTGTTGTGTGCACCTGCGTACTCTCTCCCTCAAAAATTAATAAATGTTTAAAAAATAAAAAGTTATTTGTAAAACTTTCAATGCACAGTGTCAGAAGAATACTGTTCGACTAAGAAAAAATGAATTTAAGTATCATTTTAATGGAAACAAAAAGATGCACATCTAGTTTTCTTTTGTTTTGTCCTAATGATCAATTCTTATGGCAAACTTTCATAGCACATGAAGGTAATTCATTTTGCAAATTTATCATGTTTTAAGCATTAAAATACCTTGAATAAAATATTTCAAAGGAATGGAAGATCCTCCAAAAACCCTATCCTTTTTTTCTTTTAGTATCTGCATTTCAGTATTTAATAATGTTTAATTTTTTTAAGTTTAATTGATTTACTTTGAGAGAGAGACAGAGAGAGTGACAGAGGGAGGGACAGAGCGAGGGGGAGAGAGAATCCCAAGCAGGCTCCACACTGCCAGCGCAGTGTCTGACACGAGGCTCAAACCCACAAAACCTCGAGATCATAACCTGACCTGAAACCAAGAGTTGGACACTTAACAAACTGAACCACCCTGAGGCTGCTTAATCATGTTTAAAACTTTCAAGCAATACTAAATATGAAGATTGTTTTAAAAACTCTACTGAAACCATAACTATATTGCATGAGTTGATGAATGAAGTTACTTATTTTTTGCAGTAGTGCTCTTCATTACGATAAAAGCAAATAGAATTTACCTTTTATTACAATTTTTGGAAAGGTAAGTCTCAAATTAATCAGGAGAACAGTAAACCTTGAACTGATTACTACTCGGTAGAACATGTGCTTTGTTGAAGTGGGAAATAGTATATAAAATAGATAAACTGTGAGAGAAATCCTTTATTTAGAGACATAAACTTCGGGCTATAAGGCAAGCTAAAGAGCATTTAAATGGAGAGTTTGCCAGAAGTTAGGAAACTGGGGTTCTGATTCATACAGGAATTGAGAATTCAGAGTTCAAATATTACAAAGAGAAAACAGTGGTCACAGTATCCATAATGTACCATCATTTGCTATGAAATATTTAAATATGCCAAGAGTTTTATGTTCCACCTACCTATTGTCATAGCTTATTATAGAAAGTAGTTAGAACTTTTCTTCAGAAGATGTAATGATAGGAAATCTTAAAAAATTAGAAACCACAGTGACACTATGAGCTGATCCCTCGGGGCTCTCTCTGCAGGATTAAATACTCTCCTAAATGGGATGCCTGACTAATGAAGGGATTATGGAATTAGGCAGTCATGTCCATTACAGAGGTATTATTTCTGTTCATTCTCCTGAAAATACCAACCATGTGCCTCCAGAAATAGGATTAAATATCAATCAGTAATTAATAGCTTGGAAAGCAGAGAAACCAGGGATAGAAACATAAATAAGGGATGGAATTCTAAGGTTAACAGTTTTGGCCTTAACAAACTTTGAAACTTTGAAAGTGGACATATAAGACAGAGAAACTGTACTAAAACAGAATTAGGTATTTAACACGAGTTATCTGTCCTACATCTCAAAACTGCCAGAGTGTCTACATTAAAGATTCTATTATTCTAAATGATATTTTAGGTAACAGGGAAAACATGAAGACTCCAAATTTTAATTGTAAAATGCACACACACACACACACACACACACACACACACACACACAGTGATTTCTGTGATTATTGCTGGAACCTGAGAGTTTGCTATTATTATGTGTGTTTATTAGGTCATCTGATATGCTCTGGCCCCGAATAATCCTAAATTAAGAGTTTTATACATTCTACAGTGTCATAAACTTAAATCCAGTGCTCCCAAATTTAAAGATTTTATTTTGAAAATGCCTAGAAACATAGGAAACAATAGTATTTCAATAGTTCATATCAATAATTATTTTAACTGAGCACAATATTCATGATTTAACTGTTATACAGAAATAAACAAGTTTTATATATAAAGGTAAAACTACTAATTATATATATATATATATAATTAGTAGTTTTACTAAGTATATATAAAAGTAAAACTACTACTTTATATATATATACATATATATATACACTTTATATATATATACATATATATATACACTTAGTAGTTTTACTTTTATATAAAGATATAAATTTTTATAGAAAGATATAAATTATTTTGGAAATAGTTTACTCATCAAAATCAACACTTTCACCTATTAATGGCTGTACATGTTTCTTAGATACTAAAAAAAAACTCAAAATGTTTTTTAAAGAACTATTATTTGAAAACTTATAGAAACATTTTCATTTTATACATATTGGAATTAGTAATTGCCTATGTTGCATATATATTATCTAGCTAAACTTTGATTTTTTAGATCTTACATATCTACTGATCTTACTGAGATTCTATCTCTTGGGAAAGGGAACCTATGAGATAAGTATTTCATGTTTATGCAATCCTAGGTATAATAAAAGACAACTGAGTTTATCTCATTCCATTTTACTGACAAATGGATCGAGGAGACCATTATATAACAAAATTATATTTTGTTATTTATTTTTTATTAGAGGATAATTCTTTTAAAAGCAGGCAGTCCTGTGTGGTGTAATTTGCACAAATTTGATTAAATCTGATTTGTGCCCAAATCAAGATACAGATCCCTTTCACATATACAAGGAAACACTGGCAGCTGTAAACAACATCAAACTGTCAAATAAGTGGAGTACATCTTTAATTTATTTATTAACTCAAAATATTTATTTATAGCTGTGAATTCTCCACCATGGAAAGCTGAAACATGAGACAATTCATGCTATTTAAATTTCATGATTTAGGAGAGTAAATAACACATAACAAATAACTAAAGGATATTTGACCATGTCCAATGCTAAAAGACAGATAGTAACTCCTGGGGTTTCAAAGACAGAGATTTGTTTTTGTTTTGTTTTGAGAATAAGGGAAGTTTCATGGAAGGCAGAATTTCATCAGAGAGCAATGCAATGACAAATACTGAACAAAGTAACGCTGACAGTATTTATGTTTGTGGTCAATGTTACGTGTTAAGAATGGTGATGGGTGCTCGACTTCATTGAAGCATTCATTAAGCTCAGTAAGTGCAGACTACAGCCTAAGATATGCCAGGCAAGGAAATAATTATTTACAAACTTTAATAATAAGTAAATTTCTACTGGTATTATACTTATTACTACTAATAAATACAATGAAAAACAATAGAGGCTGCTATGAGAACATATAACAAGGGCACTTGATTTAATCCAGTAAAGACAGAGATTGATAACAGGTGGTCCTAAGTGGTACTGACCTTTGAGCTAACAACTGAATGTAGAGTAGGAACTAAGCAAACAGTAGCAGGCAGATAGAGAAGTGAATATTCTGCTGAGTTTGAGCAGCTGGATAAAGGTGCATCTACAGTCAGTCATACCGCTATACCTTTAATTAGGTGAGTCAATTAATTCCATTCATTATAGACACCAGCTTTATTTTAATTTTCTGTTACATTCAATACAAAGGGTCCTAATTGATTTGGAAGTGTATTGACCACTTGCACGCAAACCATTTTCAGTTTATAATTTTAGATATCTCTAGAGAGTTTCATGATTAATGAATTTAATTTAATAGAATTTCTAGAAGTAATGAAGTGGACTAAGTCCATACACTAATGTATTTTTTTGATGCTGGTCAATTTAATTTACATATGAAATAATAAATAATTTTGATATTATTCAATCAGAGTATAAATAAACTATATATTGAATTTCCTTGCAAACCTCTGGAAATGTTTCAATCCCAAGTACTTCCAACTTGCCAAAACCTAAAATATAAAATATGTGAACATTTATATTTCATTAAGTTCTAATAAAAATTTAAATTGGTAAAAATAAAAACAGTAAAGCTATTTTTATCTTTGCCATCAAAGCATGTCAATATTTCATGTTAACCATCCTTTTCTTTTTCCTATACCCCTGCCATAAAATGATCTAACACTAAAGGTGTTTGAATAATTGAATTTGATGTCCTATTTTGACTTGCCAGATGGATATGTGGAAATTACTTAAAAACTCTTTTGCTGCAATGTTGCACTTTTAAAATTGGAAAATATTCTAGAGGATGTTATGTCATTATAAATGTAGACACTATAAAAGTAAAATATGGAACTAAAATACCATTAGCTACAATGTACTTTTTACTAAATATCTATGTGAATTGGAAAAGAATCTACTGAGCAATTTATTCATCATTTATTTAAATTCTCAGCACAATAACAGCAATAATGACCTGTTGGTCAGGCATTTCCTGTAAGGTAATGACCATACAGATCAAAGGTTCCTCAACTCCTTTTAAAAAGCTCCTACTACTCCAGATACTCATTAACTCTTAGGGAAAGCTTGGGCTAAGAGGTCATTAATGCTGGTGGAAAAAAGTGCACATATGGTTCATACCATGGATAATGTGCAAATGAGAAATGTCATCACTAAAAAAGTTATTATAGAATTGAAAATCAGCATCTTATTTTCACAGAGTATTTTAACAGAAAAGGTTTCCTTGGGAATAAACCAATACTTCAAACACTCTTAAGAAGAAGAGTTCATTCAAATTCTGATTTAAATTTCTTTCCTATGCACGTGCCCATTACTATCTTTTCCTACAGGAAATCTTTCCTGATCTTGCCTCCAAACTAAGATACTTCTACTGCATGCTCACACACTGTCTTGTAGTTTTCCCATCATTGCACATATTTGCTCATTTTCTTATTGCTCCTAGAGTGTAAAGTTCATGAGGCCAGATGTCCGACCTTATTCCTGCACCAACCAGGGCATCTCCTGAGCAAGCTGATTTTCTGGTACATAGTATATTGTTAATAAATGGACAGATAAATTACTTAGCAATTTACAATATACATTTTATTCAAGGGGTGATAGTTAATTTTTCCAATATTAATAAGTCTACTTTAGGCCATTAGTAAAACCTCCACAAGCATTTTAAAAACTACCCCTCAGTACCTCCTTTTCTTTACTAGGAGTGTACGTTAATAAAACATTCACAATTAACATCAAATAAATTAGGACTTAATGTGAAATAATGAATACATAATACTTTAAAATATTAGACCTACACATCAATTTAATCATAATTCCTAAGTTTTTTTCATTGTGTGTAAAAATTATAAACCTTATGTATGCTATTAAATATAGTATATACTTTCCATTACACTATATAGAAATTATGTTTTATTTCAGGTCAGGTATGTATATTGATGATAGTTTTTTGACATAATTACCAGATTTAACTTCCATTACCAAATACAAAAACTCACAATTTATCTTTTTTGGTTGTTCTCTCTACATAGCAAGAAAGATATTTATTATAACCAAAATTAATAATTTCATATATAGCGTATATAACTTCTTGTGGTTTTACATTTTATTTTAATCCATAGTTGGTGGTACCAGAAATTAATCTGCCATACAAAGTACATTAAAACAATTCCAATTTAAATTTAAGTATACTTAATATCAGTGTCTTGACAATAAGAAATACTTGACTAGAAGGCTAATGATGAAAAGGATCTTATCCAAAATTAAAACAATCTTGGTATTACACCAGGGAATGATTTTAAAAGACAAAATCCCTTTTAAAATATTTTTAAAATAATATTATTCTTCATTAAAAAAACACCCTACCTATGGAATGGGAGGAAATAACTGTAAACCACATATCTGATGTATAAGATGTATACAACACACTTATAAGAATGTATAAGAAACACATACAACTCAATAGCAAAAAATCAAATAACCCAATTAAAAAATGGGCAAAGGACCTGAATATACATTTTTTCAAAGAAAACATACAAATGGCCAACAAGTGCATGAAAAGGTGCTCCACATCACTAATATCAGAGAAATGCAATTTGAACTACAATGAAATAATATCTGAAACCTGTAATAACGTGTATTATCAAAAAGATAATAACAAATACTAGAGAGGATGTGGAGAAAAGGAAACCCTTGTACACTGGTGATAGGAATGTAAAATACTATGGAGTAAATGTAAAGCATTATAAAGGTTCTTCAAGAAATTAAAAATAGAACTACCATATGATCCAGCAATTGCTGGATACATACTTCTAAGTATATATACAAAAGAAATAAAAGCATTATATCTAAGAGATTTCTGCACTTTCATGCTCTTGGTAGCATTATTCACAATAACCAAGATATGGAAACAATCTAAATGCCCATGGACTGATGAATGGATATTAAAAATGTGGTGTACAAACACACACACACACACACACACACACACACACACACACACACACACTGCACTATTAGTCAGTCTTTAAAAGGAGGGAACTTGTCATTGCAACTACATGGATGAACCTGGAAAGAATTATGCTAAGTGCAATAAGCCAGGTAGAGAATAGAAGCATGGTGTCATATGTGGGATAAGAAAGGAAAAGTTGAGCTCACAGAAGTAGGGAGGAAAAAAGTGGTTGTCAAGGGCTGGAGGAGAGGGGAATAGGAAGAGGTTGGTGAAAGGGTAAAAACTTGTAATTATAGGATAAATAAGGTCTGAATATCTAATGTAAAACATGGTGACTATAGTTGATAACAAGTTGATGTAAATGCTGTCACACACACAAAAAAGGTAAGTATGTGAGGTGATGGATAAGTTAATTAACTTGATTGGTAGAATCCTTTTACAATGTATACATACATCAAATTGTCATGCTGTACATTTTAAATATATTACAATTTTATTTGTCAAATGCTACCTCAATAAAACTGGAAAAAAAAAACATGTATGCATTATATACTTAACACATAGAGCAAAAATTAGTCTTGTTAATTGAAATAATTCTCCACATAACGAGTTTAATTTTCCTAAGATCATTGACTATGTTTCTAAATCATCTAAACCCCATTTACCAGGAGAGAAGCTGACTGCCCTCTGATACCAAACACATGACTGACATCAGGTGGTAATTCAAGCTATATTCCAACATAGCTGTACAACTTACTCACAATAATCACTGACTGATTCTTCTAATAAGAGATACAAAAGTATTTAGTTCTGAGACTTTATAATTAGAGTAACATTGATCTTGTCAGTTAATATAATTCTTGCTCTTAAATTATCAATCTCAATTTATGTTCCGGTGGGAATATAAATTTGTATATATTTTCTTTTCAGAAATTATTTTCTTACATTTATGTCATATAATTTGAGTGTAATAATAACTTCAGATGTGCATGACTGGTCTATATTTAAGTAATGTAGGATTATGTGTAAGACAGGAATCTAGTGCCCTCGACCATCCCAAAGCCCCTGGTGAACCTCTGTAAGGATTAGGTATCATTACAGATTTACAATCTAGAGCAAGAAAATTATCTGTGAAACTACACATATAAAAAGAATGAGGTGGATATGCAGAAGAGCGTTCCTAAGTTAGAAGCTAAAAACAACCTGAGAACACTGGTCAATTTCAAGAGAACATAATTTCATTAAAATAAACAAAGTTGGCTTTTATAATGATGCGAGAATACTCATCACTGTGTTCTGTGTAAGCTGTTTAAGTAGGCATAAAACATACAAATGTGTTTGAAATATTTATGAAAAATGGTAATTATATATAACCGTAAATAAGGTTAGATACTTAAAGAAATAGAAATCAGTTTTTGTAACTCATAGCCTCCCAACAGTTGTTAAAGTGATGCACTAATGTAAGATCATTTTGGTTGGAAACAGCATGAACTACATAATATCTATAAATAGTATCTTCTTGTGATTGTTCCTCAAATCACACAAAATGATTCTGAGATTTACATCAATCGGTTCATGTTTTCAAGTTTTTAGAAACAAGCAAGATTTGTTAACTTTCTCCTACATTCTGTTTTTTTTTTTAAGTGTATTTATTTTTAGAAAGAGAGAGAGCATGAGCAGGGGAGGAACAGAAAGAGGGAAAGAGAAAGAATCCCAAGCAGGCTCTGCACTGTCAGCTCAGAGCCCAATGTGGGGCTCGAACCCACGAACCATGAGATCATGACCTGAGCTGAAACCAAGAGTCAGACGCTCAACCGACTGAGCCACCCAGGTGCCCCATAAATTTTTCCCTTTTAATAATTTCTAGCAATAATTAAGCCATGAATATATAGTAAGGTTCTTAAATTGCAATGGTCTACAATAATATGCACTCATGCTATAGTATAAAGTTACAGTTAAAATCAGCCAAGTCTTTTGGCACTTATATTTAATTTTATAGTGTGTTACTTTCTTCAAAACTGCATGTCTCATACTGTTTTCCCAGGAAGTATATGATAATGATACATATATTCCTGTAAGTTTTTTGTCAGAACTTTTTCCATTAAATTATAAAAGGGAGAACTGTCATATAAATTCTACAGCAGTTCAATTTATTAGGCAAGATTTTGGATGTTCCATGCACATCTCTGTTTTATGAAAAGTTCGGTTAAATTTATTGCCCCCTCACCTACTAAATCAGCTCGATAGCTGCAATAGTTAGACAACCAGGTACTTTTGGCATTGTACTTTTAATTTTTTCTTAGTGCAAATCAATATACCACTTCTACATTTTTAGCAATGATTAATTTCCAATTGCTAGTCTTGCCATCATTCTTAATTGCTTGACAATTTTGTAGGGATGTCAAAATTTTAGCACTCAGAACACATTGGAGTAATATCTTCAAAACTATTTTATGATTGCACAAATTATTACTACACACCTCTCTCATTTCTCTTGCTATACTGAAATATCCTACTCACCTACAACTGTGTGCATGAAGTGGAAAAGAATACACTATGGTTCTCAACTTCGTAAGTATTCTCAGGAATATTACTGAACCATCCACTAAGTATATTGTATGCAATATTTATGTTCTTAAATTACAAACTCCCAAAACGAGCTTTCATTAAATCTGTAATTTTCCAATTTTCTGATCGTAACATCACCTGGAAACATTTTGGAGAACAACACAATTCAATTTTAACAAAAATTTTAAAAGACAGATTATGGATAAGAACCTTACTAGCAACAAAAATCTTACAGAGATGAATAGGGTGGACTTACTAATTTTCATCATAAGCAAGTGAGAGTGGGGAAAAAAGGGGTAGAGGGAAAGAAAAAAAATATCGCAGAGTAATATTTGTACTTTCAGTATCAAAGCACACTATGACTGGAAGCTGGTGCTTTGATATCTTTAGGTTGCAGGCTTAGATTTCATGGTCCAGCAGAATTTACATAATAAAAACAAAGCAATAACTTGGGGACACATAGGGTTTCCAATTTTTATGTTTTGAAGCAAGGCCATTAAAATAAAGCAAATATGAAACTGCCTTTTACCATTCACAATTTCAAAACATAAAAAAAAATTAAAAGAGTGAGACAGTTTAAAAAAAAAAATGTTAAGCATAATGGAAGGAGGGGAAAGAGAGACAAGATAGGAGACCAAGATAGTGCTGATATCAACACCAAGTGAGAGAGCCGGACACAGTCTGCAATGGCAAAGTGTTGCTTGGAGGCCAAGAAAGAAACAGAATCAAAGAATGTTTAATGAGAACTTTTAAAAGTAATAATAGTTTTAAAAGTATACAGACTAAATAAACATAGAATATCCTTTTAATTTATTAATGGATACTAGCTTTGTTAAAATAAAACAATATTTTCTTATGATATTTTTATTTTTATATTTATTTATTTGGCAAAAGAATGGCATTTGATGACTACTAATAGAGCCCAAATTAGACAAATTAGTTAATATATCTGTGTTTCAGAGTGTTCGTTGTTAAATGGCGATCATCACAATTATGTCATGTGCGTGTGTGCGTGTGTGTGTGTGTGTGTGTGTGTTTCAAATAAATCAGTATACCTAAACTGAACTCTCAGAATGGTTCCCTGGCATATCATACATACTCAAAAATGTTAGATGTATTATTTTTGTCGTTTTTATTCGAGATTTAATTTAATATGATTTCCAAAAACTCAACTAGGTGATTATTCAGATACATTTCAATCCCTTAGCTTGTAAACACATCTGAGGTAAATTTACTGTTTACAGGATTAAAAACTTGTATTGCTTCCATATTCCCAATTTAGGAACAATGACTAATACAAGACTAAATATTTGTTGGACTAGTTATGGAACAGATACAGATATAGTGTGAAGAGAAGGGATTGATATACAGAATTAATGAGATCATGAAATAAGAGCTTATCACTAAAGACGGACGATCAGAATGCAAATGCCAAATGCACCATTTCCCAGCTATGTGATCTTGGGACAGTAACTTGACATTCATTTTCTCATCTGTCGGAATCATGGCATAGGATTTTATGAGGATTAGATAAATTTATACTTGCAAAGTCCTTAGAAATGTTCATAGAATAGAGAAGCCAATAGAAATGTAGTTATTAGTACTATAAAGCTTAAGATATCAGTCAATAAACTAAGCTTTCTTTGAAAATGCAACATTCCCTGGGGTGCCTGGGTGGCTCACTCTGATAAGCATCTGACTCTTCAGCTCAAGTCATGATGTCACAGTTCATGAGTTCGAGCCCTGCATGGGGCTCCGTGTTGACAGTGCAGAGCCTGCTTGGGATTCTCTCTCTCTCATCTCTCTGTCCCTCCCACGTTTGTGCCCTCTCTCTCTCTCAAAGTAAATAAGTAAAAACTTTAAAAAAAAATACAAAATTCCCTTTGAGAAAGACAAAACTTCCCTCTATATAAATACAAAGTTACATGTCATTCTCATTGTTATGTCTGTTCTTTGAAAGTTATCTCCCCTCCCCCCAAAAAAGAACCATAATCTGTACCCTGAAAACTAAAAAAAATTAAAAAGACATTTTGCAGACAGAATGACAGTGATTTACCCCAAGAAAAGTTCTGTGGCCCCTTTAAAATAGGAGAAAAATATGAAATTTTGGTTGAATTCAATTCAAATTTAAGAAAATATATTTAGGTATTTATCTCTCCAAACTAAACTTCCACAAATACATTTGTAGGTAGAGAAACATAATATGGTAAAGACTGTAGGGCATTCCCATGGACTCCATGTTGAAAGTCAGTCTAGAAGTAAGTATTGGGACCAAAAAAAAAAAAAAAAGGCCTGATGACAGTATTCATATTTTGACATAAGGTGACCATGTCAAAAATGTTAAAACAGATCAAGAAAACAAGTTGGTTCCAACAAACTGGAGTAAGTGGAATACGATGAGACTCAAATAGAGTCGAAGGCTGGCTTTTGAGAATCAGTAAAGATGTGATGAATTTGCACATACCATGCATTTAGGGAGCTAAGAATGAGACATACGTACATTTTGCTTATTCTATTCCTACAGTAGGGAGCAGGATTTTTCCATTCACTCTATAAATAAAATTCTATGGCATGTTTGAACCCCTCTCGAAGTAGAATGCAGGTTCTCAATTTTTTTGTGACGTACTATAAAACGTGTATAGATATTACATAATACTTAACATTCAGAGTAGGAAATAAATTCTTACAAAAACAATTAAACCCTTCTGTTTACACGGCTTGATATTATTCTCCTCCCGTCCCACAAACAATAAATCACTTCCCCGAATAGTGTTTATATTTCCACATGTTTTAAATCTATAATCAATCAATCAATCTATCTATCATCTACCTATCATCTATCATATTGTTTCAGATATATTTATGCTTTACAGAAGTACTGTACTGTATATAACTTTATGCACCTTGTCCTTTTCACCCAACATATAACATTATGTGTTTGGCTTTTAAGCATAGAGACTGGCACTTGCAGCCTTAGATCAGATGTTTTAATTGTTCTATATTTTAATTGCTCTTAGAAGCTGTGGTTGACAGTTTCTAAGATGTATGCCAATGATCCCTGCTTCCTACTGACTTGTTCTAAATGAAAATCAAAAGCAACGAGATGCCACTTCTAAAATTAGATTACAAAGCTTCTGGCTTCTCTCTTGCTCACCTTCTCTTACCCTTTCACTTGTTTGAAAGTCGGCTACCATGTTGTGAGCTGCAGTATGGAGAAACCCATATAACAAGAAAGTAAGGGATGCCTCTAATAGCCAGTGAGGATCTGAGGCTTTAGGCCTAACGGCTCACAAGGAACTGAATCCTGCCAACAAATACTTGAATGAGCTTAGAAATAGAATTTCTCCAAATTTTAGTCTTGAAATAAGACAACTCTGGCTAACATCTTGACTACAGTCTTATGAGAGATCCTGAGCCAGAGAACTCAGCTAACTCATGCCAGCCTCCTGACCCACAGCAACTGTAAGATAATAAAATGCATGTCGTCTTAAGCAGTTATATTTTGCGGTTATTTGTTACATAACAATGGATAAATAATGAACTCCATTGTATAAATAATAAAATATATGCGTTCACATGTTGATAAGCATCAAGATTATTACTATTAATGTTTTTGGCTATTACAAAGTATTATGTGGTGCATATTCAAATGCCTCCTTGAGAAGATGTGTAATAGAATCTATAGTATGTATACCTAGGGGAAGATGTGCTGGGTTAAAGTAAAGAAATTCTTTATTAAATTGTTTTTGCGGTTTTGCACTCTATCAAAAACATATGAGAGTGATTCCTTCTTCATGTACTTACCAACATTTTCCATTAACATATTTTAACTTTCTCACCTAACATGTTTCGAGTGGTGTCTCACCACTGTTTTAATCTACATTTCCATGATCATGATGAGGATGTTTATCTTTTCATATATTTATTGACTGATGGTCATGATTTGGTCATGGCAAGTATTTAGTACTTCTTTCATCATGAGTTTCAGGTCCTCTTTATAAACAATAGTAGAGCTGGACCGATAAACAGTAAAAATCTGGTGTATTAGGAGTTGTGGTGTGGTGTGATGTATATGGAATTGTGGAACATATTGCTTCCTTAAGAAGCATAGAAACTGGTGGAGAAATACTATGATTTGATAATTTTCATAATCTTTATCCTCTCTTTCCTTCATAACTGACATGTGATAAATCAGAAAACCCTAACGGGTTTACCTTGAAATGATATTTAGATCTGATCATTCCCTGCCATTTCTACTGTTACAATTCTCACATAAATCAATTCTCTCCCATCTTGCATACGTGCCATAACATCCTAATTGGTTTCCCTCTTTCAATATTTTATTCGATTATAAATAGTGCAGTAAGTTCAGTCATTTAAAAACTGAAATTAGATCAACACAGCAGCAAGATTATTTAAAAAGTAATTACTTAAAAACACAAGTTAGATATTGTCATGTATCTAATCAAAATTTATCAGCAGCTCCACTTTTCACTCAGAGCAAAAATCAAAAAACTTTTATCAATCCAGCCGTATGACTGATCACTCCCTTACTTCTTCAGTATTTGCTCACATGTCTATCCTGACCCCCTCCATGACATACTCTTGCTTGCTTAATTTGCTATTTTTATTTATTTTTAATGTATATTTACTTTTGAAAGAGAGAGAGAGAGACAGGGAGAGAGCACGGGAGGGATAGAGAGAGGGGAGATAGAGGATTTGAAATGGGCTCTGAGCTGAGCCCCAATTTGGGGCTCAAACTCATGAACTGTGAGATCATGACCTGAGCCAAAGTTGGATGCTTAACTGACTTAGGAACCCAGGCACCCCATATTTAATAATCCTTACCATCTTTAACACATTGTACACCTTACTTGTTTACTTTACTATCTCTTTAGAGTTAGTGGAGTAGATGGCCCATGAGTACAAGTATTCTATCTATTTATTCACCAAGAATACCCAGAATAATATGCTCTCAATGAGTATCTGTTGAATGAATGAAGAATCATAAATGGTTTTAAATAGTAGTCTTCTAATTTTTTGGCAGGACAATGTATATGATGAGAGGATAACCAAAGAGCATCTCCTAACTGAATCATATTTCTGTAACCAGGGAATGCCATAGTACAGTGTGTATAGCTCCTGGAGCACTTACAAATATTCCTGAGTGGCCAGTATCCAAAGATAGCCGCTATTACTCAAGGTTTACAAATTTTAAAAAAAGATGCAACTCCTGGGAAAAGAAATTACAAAGAGTTGCTCTGTCCTTCCAGCTGATGTGACCCTGAACCAAGATGCTAAGTTTGGGGATCAGAACAAAATCTCTCACTGGCCTCCCCTGGTCAGGTAACTTGGGAAGGACAAAACTTGTACAACTGGTGGCTAAGCAGAGACCTCTTTCAGACACTAGCAAGTGTGGAGATGATATTATTTGGAAGTGTTATCAAGTTTTAGGTATAGAAGATATAGATATCATGGAACCGTTTTTTCCTGGATGAAAAGTGTACAGATTTTTTTAAAGCATCACTGAGATGAATGAAGGATATTCTGCAATCTGTGAATTAATGTGAAAATACCCAGATTGATATAACAAAATGTATCATTCAGTTACTGAATTATATGAGTGCCCTTCCTAAAGTCATTCAACTACATTTTGCAGAGATCCAAATGTTCTACTCTTAATTATTTTCAGATATGAATACACATGTATTTTGTTTTTCAGAAAGTTGTTCTCTCTGAATAATAATCGCTGTGGATCTATGTGTAGGTACATGCACATGTATATGTATATATACACACACATATCTCCAGATGATCTTAAGCAAATCCAAAGTGACCTTATCAGAGCATTTGCCTTCCTGCTATTCTCTACGTTAGGTGGTACTTTATACATCTTTAGTTCTGGAATATTAACAGTAGACCTTATAGCATTTAGTCCACAAAAACTGCCTTTCCTAAAATTCTCATGCTTCTATTTTTCAATATTTGCACTTGGAATTCTATCAGGAATTTCTGAGTGTTATTCTGAATTTTATTTATTCAAAATTAAGTCTGAAGCAATGTATATACGTATCCTATGAACATTATCTCTTTGTGTGGCTTATTCTAAAGTCCTTGAATAAAGTTAATTTAAATGCTACCATGGATGATAGTAGATAAGTACATCCATAAATTCTTTAGTGTGTTGACCTCATTCAAAATCAATGTTGGAATATTGTTACTGGAAAATAACAATATTGCAAATTCAATTCCATTCTGATTTTCTGTATATTTTATCATTTTAACTTTAGGTAAAGTTTAAGAGTAAAGATTAAGTCATTAAACAGAATATGAGGTAAAAAGAAAATCAAAAGGAAATTAATGGATTCATATCTAGTATCAGTGTTATAATATGCATACATATTTTGACACCTGTAATAAATTATTCAGTATTATTTTAATTACTACACTAAGGTAGAAAGGTCCAACTATAACTTTAACAATGGGAGCTTAAGTGAGTCTGTAAACTTTTTATATGTGAATTTTATCACCTTCAAAATAAATAATGCATTCCAGATGACTGTAAGTATTTTCTAGAATTTCAAAATTGATTTACTCTCCTGTGCAAAGGAGCAAGCTTTTCGTGGATGCCATTCTAATATATAATGAATATATAATGAAGCAGAGTTCTTAGTATCTTTCTATTGCAATTGATAATGTTTAATTATCTTAACGACAATGTGCAAGGAACTTTTCTATTTCATCATCAGCTTTAATCACTTTAAAAATATTTAAGATAGATGATATTACTGACAGTGTTTCCATCTAAAATATTTAAAATCCATTAATTTTCCAAAACACTCCCCAAGGATATCTGTCCAGGTTCAGTCTTTGCCTGCCAATCATGCATTAAAAGTAGGATTTTTTCCAAATGCTGTCTTTATGTAAATGCTAATCTCATTTTAATTTTCTTTGGATTTAATGAAAATTCAAAATATAAAATGAAGATGGTTAAGTGAATTTTACAAAGTTATATATTACCTCTAAAACATATTTAACACCTATCTGTTTCTATAACAATAACAAGTATTTGTACAAGAAATTAAAATAATTCCTAAGTGAAGGATATCTGCTTGAAAATACAAGATAACAATATCGAACCATTTGTTTATATTCTACCTAGATTATCTTTAACCATCCTATATATTCCCGGCACAATTTCGACATCTTAAGCACAGTGGAAATTCAGTAGCATCCGAAGCAGAATGGAAAGAGCCACTTTATGCCAGTTACAGTAAATAAGATTGTTTTTCTCTTGGAGAAATTCATTTCCTATTCACAGATGAGAACAGATGTGAAAAACCTTTAAGTCATAACGGCTTTGCAGTATTAGATAACACCCATGGGGAGAAATTTTGTCTTTGACCTTCTGTGCTAACATTCAAATGGCTGCACATTTGTGTGGCTGGATTGAAAACTGGGTGTCAGTGGTTTTGCAAGAAAAGTACTTGTGGAGCTCCAGTGTGATAACAAATGTTCTACAGACCTCTGAATCTCCCACTCCCCCACCCTGCCATGCACTGTGTTCAGTGATTGCTTTCTCCTTCCGATAGGCTATATTTCAGATCTCTCCAATTGTGTTTGAAATGTGATGACTGCAAATGCTTTTTTCTGCTTTATTTTCTGCTTCTAGATTATGCTTTATTCTTTTTAAGCATGTCACTTTATCTCTGTTTACATTGTATTTAGTTTGGCAGTGTTTTGAGATAAAGCATAGCTTCTGAATCTCATTAATATAACTATTATCTCTTTCAATTGTATGCCTCACTCAAGCTCTATTCTGAAAAGAACTTGCAAAGCAAGGCTGTTTCAATGCTACTGACAAAATTTTCTATATATCATATAACATTGCATGGTGCATTAATTCAAGCTTTATGTTCTCCTGTTTAGATATTCTTTAGAGGCACTGCATGGCTCACAAAAGCCAAATACTAGTACTCTCTAAGGTGGCTATTACTTATCTGAAGACATGTATATTTGGCTTGAAAGAAAGAAGGGCAATGTTTTCTTTTCTCCTACTTCACCATTTCCTTTATATACCAAAAAAAAAAATCTGAGTTTTGTTGAGAAATGAGAAAGTAAGTATGTCCTTTTAGAGAATATAACAGGAGGGTCAAGATTTTAAAAACCTGATACTGATGTGTCTAAATGGTTCTCACAGATATGAGAGGGAAAAAATCAGAAACGTAAGGCACAATTTTTAAAAACTACTAAATGTTGCTGAATATGGCTTTACTGCTTGCATATTTTTATTATTTTAGAAATTTCCTAACTTTCAATATCATTTATAGAATCAGGAACCATGTATGAAGTTATGTAAAGGTGACTGAACACAATGTGACATTTAATCGAGACAATTTAGTGAATAGTACTGAAGCTAAGTGTTCACACAGCTATGTACATATGTGTGTTGTACAAAATGAAACAAAAAAGAAATAGAGTAAGTCTTCCAGGAAAGTTGTTAACAAAGTATGTAATAAATAATAATGTGTAATGAAAACATCATCTCTTTAGAAGGATTTCCAATAATTTTAGTTAAAAGAAGCATTTGATGTAGTCTTGAAAAATGGGTTTGATTTCAAGAACAGACTAAATAGACAATGTTTACCAGGAAGATAGATTTAAAAGGGATTTTCAAATAAATTTAACATCTTGATAGACATTTTTTTAGTTTTTCAAATAGCTATCGATAATCACTGGCCACTTTGTTACTTGTACATTAAAATAAAATGTAGGCATTAAAAGGAATATTTTGAGAATGGAGTACAGAATGACACAAAATGAAGGAAACTGAGCAGAGATTAGTGCAACAGTCAAAAAAGTAGTGAGAAAGTGAGAGCTGAATCTAGAACATAAGAACAGAATAATTAGAGGTAGTCAAAAATAAAATAATATACAGAAACATGAGTTATTTTACAATGAATTATACAATAGAGAGATACAAATAAAATGTGTGGGAGAAGAGGGTTCAATGACAAAACTGAACTTTAGAAAACCCATACATCTCACGGCCTCATTCTCAAAACTAAATTAGTAAGGCAATACAACCAAATTTTGAAGTGTCATATGAACCATGTTAGGTGTCTTATGAATGTTATCCAGTCTTCATAACATCCCTGCAAGATGAGTACTATTATTATCCAGCAAGATAAGTACTATTATTATCCACTGATGAGCAAACATAGCTGAGAAACAGAGATTTAACTGAGACTATAGGATTCTAACCCAGGTCCATATCCACAGTCCAGTCCTCTTCTACCACAATATGAGACAAGTGGATCAGACTACCAGTGAGAGAAGAGGAGGGCCAAGGGGGTGTAGGATAGCAGAATGTTAAAAAAAGGAGAAGGACTTCCAGAGTGACGATGGCTTTGTGACAAAAAATAAGATTAAGAAAAATTGGATTTTTGATGTTTCAGATATTGGCAATATTTGAATGAAGAATGTCAATGGCTTAGTAGAAGCAGATGTCATGTTGAAGAGGAACAGACAAGTAGCATATGAAAAATAAAGTACTGTGCTCCCATGCAGGCTCTCTATTCAGTCTCACATGTGAATTGTGACTACGGTCTGAAGGGATTAGAGACGTTAACCATCTTTGAACATCAGTTACTTTATCATTAATAGGGAGTAGAATGCCTACCTCATTGAGGTTGTTATGGATGTTGAGGTAATATATATAAACCACTAAACACATATCACAGTTATATGATAGATAAGTTTATATACCAGATACAAGGGATATTCTTTAAAATAATAATCTGAGAGGACATGTCTGTACATACGCATATGGTTTGTAAAAAATGGCTACATCGACAATATAACACAGATGTGCCATTTCTATGTAGATCAGTATAGGCACTACAGACTATTTATTGTAGAAAATAATTGCAGTTGCCCCTTGAACAATGCAGGGGTTCATTGGGTGAAAATTAGGGTGCCGACTCCACCCCACACAGTTGAAATCTACGCATAACTTTAGACTCCTGAAAAACTTAAGTTCTCATACCCTAGAGTTGACTAGAAGCCTTAGCAATAAACAGAAATAATCAACACGTAACTTGTATGCCATATGTACTACACCCACACCCACACACACACATACACACACACATATATATATTTTCTTACAATAAGTTAAGCAAGAGAGAGAAAAATGTTATTAAGAAAGTCATGAGAAAAAGAAAATACACTAACAGTACTGTATTTACCAATACTATAAGCTTATATGGATACCGAAAAAAATGTAAGTGAACCTGTGAAGTTCAAACCCATGTTGCTGTTCAAAGGGTCAACTATATACAGCACTTTTATCACAACCATGTAGAAAATGCTCTTTTCCCTATTTTACAGGTTAGGCTTTTTAAAGTTTGAGCGAGATTAAGTCACAGTCATTGACTATCAAAAGAAGGACTTGAATTCACGTTTGCCAGGCCCTTTTCTTTTTTCTTACTTAACCAGTATTGCAACAACGACATCACAACTTAATCAGTGAACAGGAGCTTACTGCTTAGGTCAAGATTTCAGCCAAAGAGGCAGGGAATCAAAGAGATAGAGTGGCCATCAATTTAAAAACATAACACTGTTTCTCTGTTCTTCATGATGATGTTGAAAATACACGGGATTCTGGTTGAGTATATATAATATGAACTTCTGCTTTAAAAGAATCATGAAGCTATTCCATTTTTAAATATTTTAGCTTCACTTTGCTAATGATTTGCATACCAATTAGTTCATTATATTTTCCTTCCACTGTATTCACTCAATTAGTTTTTGTGCAATTGGCATTAATGAAAAGAATTTTATGATGTGCTCTAATAGGCATTAGCAGGATATAAGAAAATTAAATGTTTTAGTGGATAAAATTATATAACTGTTCAGATCTATCTATTAACTTATTCACTGCTTCTAACTTCTGTAAAGCCAAAGTGTTAAAAATATGAATGATACTGAAGAAATAAGCCAGAATGAAAAGAAACATCCTTATATGACAAGGGAACAATACAAAGTTAAAAAATAAATACACTAAATATATTGATAGAAGACTAAATATATAAAAAGCCAGTGGACATTAGAGTAAGACTGTATCAGAAATGCATTATAGCTACTTCATAGTCCAATGAACACTACTTAATGTAATCATGATATTTAAATGAGAGAAGTGATTAGAAGCTAGAACTTTTAGGCTGGCTTAGTGAGCTGAAATCATTACTACTGTGTGGTTTCTTCCAAGTGGATACAGCATCCTTCACCTGTGTTGCCCTTACTTTCTATACTTAGGACCTATGTACATATGAAATACTCACAAGTAATAACTTCTTCAGTATTTTTCTTAATTCTATACTTCATAACTGATAAATTACCCCAAATGTGTGATTTTTACCAACAATTCTACAGTTCTTTTAAATTTGTAAACTGAAATTTTAAATTTCATTTATTTTACTAAAAATTCCTCTAAATGACCCATATTTTTGAATTCTATCTAATGGACTCACTTCCAACAGTATATATTAACTTAATAAAATATATATCAGTCATGATTGGTTTAATTGTATTCTCATGCAGACTCCATCTATTTAGAGAATGGGAACATAGAATTATGTATTTTCCATGTAGAGTTGGTATTTCTGTGATTCTGAACTTTACTGGCTCCTCTAAATAAAGGAGGAGTCACTCTATATATGCTTGTGTGTGTGTGTGTGTGTGTGTGTGTGTGTGTGTGTGTGTGTGTAGATTTTTGTGTAATTTAAGATAGCTAATCATTTAGATATTTTTTAAGTTTACTTATTTTTAGTAATCTATATACCCAATATTGGGATTGAACTCATGACCCCAAGATCAAGAATTGCATGGTCTTCCAACTGAGCCAGCCAGCCACCCCTAGATATCTTCATTATGTGAGGCTTTCAATCACTTCAGAATATAGCTACTCCACTATAAACTTTTAGGTAGGTAGGTAGGTAGATAGATAGATAGATAGATAGACAGATAGATAGATAGATAATATATAGAGATATTGACATAAATAAAATGTAAATTTGTGTGTGTTTAGGCATATATATACACTTTATATTATGTGTCCACTTGGCTAGGTGCCTATGGTGCCAGTTGGCTGACCAAACACTAGTCCAGTGAGGGTATTTTATAAATGTGATTAGCATTCACAATTAGGTGATATAAATAAAGAAGACTGTCCTCAATAATGTGGGTGGGCCTCATCTAATCAGCAGAAGATCTAACAGCAAAAACACACTCTCAATAAACAAAATAATTCCACCTCAAGACTATAACACAGAAATCTTCTTTTTCCAACCTAACAAGCTTTCCTACAAATTTCAGACTTGCCAGTCTCATGACCACATGTGCTGCTAAATCCTTAAAATAAATCTCTTTCATTAATATGCACACATATATCCTATTTTTTGAGATATTACTGACATATAACATTATATTAGTGTCAGGAGTACAACATAATGATATGATATTCATACACAATGTGAAGTGATCACTATAATAAGTCTTCTTTCCCTGTCACCATATAAAATTGCATTATATACGATACAATGTTATTGACTGTAGTCACCATGCTGTACATTACATCCCCATGATTTATATATTTAATGACTGAAAGTTTGTACCTCTTGAACTCCTTCTGCATTTCACCCATCCTTCATCCTTCAACCACTCTCCCCACTAGCAACCACCAATCTGTTCTCTGTATGTGTCTTTTTGTTTTGTTTGTTTTACTTTCTAGATCCCATATAGAAGTTAAACCATTTGGTATTTTTCTTTCTCTGTCTGACTTATTTCACTTAGCATAATATCCTCAAAGCCCATCAATGTTAAAATATGACAAATTTTCATTCGTTTTTATGAGCGAGTATATTCCTTTTTTTATTTAGTTTTAGATATATAAATAAATATACATCAAATATTCAAAATAAATATAAACAACATGAATATGTATTAAAGTAAATATAAATAAGTATAAATATATATAAGTAATATATATATATATTTAAATATATATTACATCTTCTTTATCCATCAATAGACACTTAGGCTATAGACACATTTATCCATCAATAGACATCAATAGACACTTAGGCTGTTTCCAAATTTTGGCTATAATGAATAATTCTTCAATGAACACAGGATTGCATATAACTTTTCAAGTTAGTGTTTTAATTTTCATCAGATAAATATCCAAAAGTGGAATTGCTGGATGATACAGTAGTTATATATTTTTTGAGGAATCTCCATACTGTTTTCCATAGTATCTTCACGAGTTCACATTCTCACCAACAGTGCTCAAGGCTTCCCTTTCCTCCACATCCTCACCAACACTCTTCTTTTTTTGATAATAGCCATTCTGACAGTTGTGAAATGACACCTCATTGTGGTTTTGATTTGCATTTTCTAGTGATTGTGATGTTGAGCATCTTTTCATGTGCCTATTGGCATTCTTTTTTGAAAAATGTGTACTCAGATCCTCTACCTGTTTTTTTTAATTGAATTGTATAATTTGTTGTTGTTGCTGTTGTTGACTTGTATGAGTTCTTTATATATTTTGGATCTTAATCACTCATTGGACATATACTTTGTAAACATCTTCTATTCATTAAGTTGCCTTTTTATTTTTATTTTTTGAGAGTTTCCAAGTTGTCTTTTTATTTTTATTTTTTGAGAGTTTCCTTTGCGATGCCGATGTTTTTTAGTGTGATGTAGTCACATTTGTTTATTTTAGCTCTTGCTGCCATTGACTTTGAAATCACGTCCAGGAAAAAAAAAATCACCAAAAGCAATGTCATAGAGCTTACTGCTTATGTTTTCTTCTATGAGCATGATGGTTTTTGGTCAGAAACTGAAGACTTTACTCCATCCTGAGTTAATATTTATGTACGGTGCATGATAGTGGTCCAATTTCATTCTTTTGCATATGGCTGTCCACTTTTCTCAAGACCAATTGTGACAAGATTGTCCTTTTCTCATTGTATATTCTTGCCTCTTTTGTCATAAATTAACTGACCATGCATGCATGGTCTTATTTCTGAGCTCTATTCAGTTCCATTTATTTTTGTGTCTGTTTTTACGACAAATAACATTTTGATTACTACAGCTTAGTAATATGGTTTGAAATCATGGAGTGCGATGCCTCTGCCTTTGTTATTTCTTAAGATTGCTTTGACTATTTGGTATCTGTTGTTCTTTCATACAAATTTTAGAATTTGTTCTCTAATTTTTGTGAAAAAAAAATGCCACTGACTGGAATTTTGATAGACTGAATCTATAGATTGGGTAATATGGACATTTTAACAATACACATTCCTCCAATTCGTAAGTATGGAATATACTGCCATTTATTTCTTTCTATAATTTCCTTCATTAATGTCTTATAGTTTTCAGTGACCACCTGAAATGTCTTACAGTTTTCAGTCACCTCCTGGTTAGATTTATTCTTAGATATTTTATTGTTTTTAATACAATTGTATATGGGATGGTTTTCTTAATTTCTCTTTCTTATAGTCCATTTTTAGTGGTATAAAAATGCAAAAGGTTTTTGTATACTGATTTTGTATCCTGCAACTTTATTGAATTTATTATTTGTAATAGGTTTTCTTGGTGGTGTCTTTAATATTTTCTATACATAAAATTATGTTGCTTGCAAATAGTCAAGGTTTTACTTATTCCTTTAAATTACATATCCCAAAAAATAAAAAATAAAATAAAATATATAACGTTTTTTAATTTATTTTTCTTGCCCAATTGTTTTGCTAGGACTTCCAATAAACACCATGTTGAATAAAAGGGGAGAGCATAGGAATCCTTGTCTTCTTCTTCCTAATCTTAAAGAAAAACCTTTCAACTTTTCACCACAGAGTATGTTCACCGTGGGCTTGCCATATATTGATTTAATCATGTTAAGGTAAATTCCTCTATACCCACTTTGTTCAGAATTTTTGTCATAAATGGATAATGAATTTTACCAAATCCTTTTTCTGTACCTATTGAGATAGTTATACTTTTATCATTCGTTCTGTTACTGATTTATGAATGTTAAACCATACTTGCATCCCTGGAATAAATCCCAGTTGATCGTGGTATATGATCTTTTTAAATACATTTAATATATTATTGAATTAGGTTCACTAATATTTTGTTGACAATTTTGCATCCATGTTCATGGGGATATTGGCTTGTAATTTTCTTTTTCCTGTAGTTTCCTTGTGGTCAGATTTTAGTATCAGGGTAATGCTGGGATGGCCTCATAAAAGAAGTTTAGAAGAATTTCACCTATTCAATTTTTTTGGAAGAGTGTGAAAAGGGTAAGTATTAAATCTTCTTTGAATGTTTTATAGAATTCATCAGTGAAGATGTCTGGTCCTGGACCTGTGTTTATAGGAGGAGGTTTTCAAATACTGATTCATTTTCTTTTCTGTAATCAGTCTATTCAGGTTTTCTATTTCTTTCATGATGTAGGGTTGAAAGATTGTATATTTCTAGAAATTTATTCATTTCATTTAGGTTGTCCAATTTGTTGGCATGATTCTTCATAAGAGAATCATGGCCCTTTATGTTTCTTTGTTATCGGTTGTAACTTTCCCTCTTTCATTTCTGATTTTATTTGAGCCCTCCTTTTTTCTTAGTGAGTCTAACTAAAGATTTGTCAATTTTGTTTATCCTTTCAAAAAGTCATCTCTTAGTTTAATGGATCTTTTCTATTGTTTTTTTTTTTTTTACTCTTTTTTTCATTTATTTCCATTCTGTTATTGTTTCTTTCTTCCAACTAACTTTGGGTTCCATTGGCTCCTCTTTTTCTACTTCCATTATGTGTAAAATTAGACTATTTGATTTTTTTTTCTTGAACTTTCCTCTTTAGGACAGCTTTTGTTGCATCTACTGAATTTGGTATGTTTTATTTTCATTTATCTCAAGATATTTCTTGACTTCTCCTTTTATTTCTTCATTGACCCATTGGTTTTCAGTAGTATATTGTTTAATCTCCACATATTTGTGGACTTTTCCACTTTTCTTCTTATGATTGATTTCTAGTTTCATAACATTGTGCCCTAAGATGTTTCATATGATTTCAATCTTCTTAAACTTATTGAGAGCTGTTTTGTGGCCTAACATATGATCTGTCCTGGTAAGTGTTCCATGTGCTCTTGAGAAGAATGTATTTTCTGCTGTTTTGGCATGGAATGTTCTGTGTGTATCTGGTAAATCCATCTTGTCTACCGTGTCTTTTAAAACTTATGTTTTCTTACTGATTTTCTGTTTGAATGATCTATCCATTGATATCAGTGGGGTCTTAAAATCTCTTACTATTATTATATTGATGTTTATTTCTCTCTTTAGATCTGTTAATATTTGCTTTAAATATTTAGGTGATCCTATGTTGGGTACTTAAATATTTACAAATACATTACAAATATCTATTACATGTTAACATTTGCTTTAAATAAATTGGATGTTGAGATATTTACAAATACATTTTTTATGATTCTGTAGTGCCCATTTTGGTCTTCTATTACAGTCTTTGTTTTAAAGTCCATTTTGTCTAAGTATAAATTTTTTTAATGTTTATTTATTTTTGAGAGAGAGCCAGAGTACAAGCAGAGGAGGGGCAGAGAAGAAGGGAGTCACAGAATCTGAAGCAGGCTCCAGGCTCCGAGCTGACAGCACAGAGCCTGACGTAGGGCTTGAACTCATACACCATGAGATCATGACCAAGCTGAGGTCAGAGGCTCAACCTACTGAACTACCCAGGCGTCCCCTTTAAAAAAATTTTTTTAATGTTTAATGTCTGATATAAGTATAGCTATCCTAGTTTTCATTTGGTTTCCAATTGCCTGGAATACTTTTCCATCCATTTGACTTTCAGTCTGTTTGTGTCCTTATATCTGAGTCTCTAGTAGGCAGCAGTATATAAGTGGATTTTGCTTTTTTTTTTTTTTTTTTAATTTTTTTCTTTTTTAGTCCATTCAGGAACTATATGTCCTTTGATTGGAGATTTTAGTCCATTTACATTTAAATTATAGATAGGTATGCACTTAATGCTATTTTGTTAATTACTTTATGACCATTTTTAATTTTCTTTCTTCTTCCCTTGCTCTCTTCTTTTGTGGTTTGATGTTTTCTTTAGTGTTTTCTCTAAATAGCTAATTATGGTATTTAGATAATTCTCATTATCTTTTGTGTATATCCTATAAGATTTTTTTTACCATGAGGCTTACATATATCAGCTAATATATTTATCAGTCTATTTTAAGTTGATAGTAAGTTCAGTTTGAATGCATTCTAAACTACATTTTTACTGCATGCCCCCCCACTACCCATGTTTTATGGTTTTGATGTCGCATTTTACATATTTTTATTTTTTTACTTTGTGTATCTCTTTTTTCTTAAAATTTGTGTATCTCTTAACTGATTTTGCAGTTATGGTTATTTTTGCTTCTTTTGTCTTTTAGCCTTTAAGTTAGCCTTAAAGTGATTAATCCACTACCCGTATTATATATTTACCTTTATCAGTGATATTTTTACTTTCATATAATTTCTTATTACTATTTAGTACCTTTCCTTTTCAGTTTATAGAAGTTCCTTTTATGTTTCTCTAATGCCAGTTTAACAGTGGTGAACTCTTTCCATTTTTACTTGTCTAAAAAATTCTTTATCTCTCCTTCAATTCCTGATAACCTTGTCAGGCAGAGTATTCTACGGCTGGAAGTTTTTTCCTTTCAGCACTCTCTTCTAGCTTGCAAAGCTTATGCTGAAAAATCTGCTGGAAGTCTTAACACACTGAGCCACCCAGGTGCCCTTGTCTGGTACTTTCTTATATTTTCTATGTCTTAGTTGAAGTTCTCTGTGTTCATCCATTCTTTTGAAATCAGTAAGCATCTTTATGATCATTACTTTGAAACCTTTATCAGGTAATAGTTATCTTTGTTTCATTAAGGTTTATTCTGGGGTTTTATCTCATTCTTTTGTGTGTAACATATCCCTCTGTTTCCTCATTTTGCTTGAACTCTGAATTTGTTTGTATGTATTAGACAAAAAACCTATCCTTCCCAGTCTTGAAGAAGTGACCACAGGAAAATAGGTATGTTTCAGTCTGCTGTCTATGCAGGTCCCTGGGGATAGTAATCTACAAAGAACAGTCTCTCTAATTGTTTCAGTCCCCTGGGGCCCAGAAACACAAGCTTCTTTGGCCACAAGGGCTAGGCATTCAAGAGGGGGGTCCTCTGTATAAATTGTGCTCACCCACTGGCTTTGGTGGACTTCGGTGGGGGGGGGGGGGTCCTCCATGATCTGGGGCAAGTCTGCCCACCAAGTTTAGCAGAGATGAGCCATGAGGAAGTGCCAGGCTGCGGCAGGCCTACCCCCCTGCTGGGTTATTGGGACAGGGTTGTGCAAGAGCACACTGGTGGGGCAAGACTGCCTGCTGGGTCTAGCAGGGAGGGCCACAGAAGAGCACAGGGGCAGGACAAGAGGCACTAGCAAGGTGGAGAGTGCAAAAATCACTTCTGCCAAAACTTCTGTCCCCAGAGTGAGTTCTAACAGACCACTGCCTGCCCAACAAATGCTGTGAGGTGAGCCCATGCATCTCCTTTATATGTACTCTAGGCACTTTTCAAGCTGCTGCTTTTGTGTTAGGTTCTGAGGCAAGTGAGTCTTAAAGTGCACAAGCCCTTTAAGAGAGGAGTGTCATTTTCCTACAGGCTTTTAGGTCTCCCTATTGGTTTGCAAAGCCAGGTGTTTTAGGGGCTCATCTCTTTGGGGAAGGTCCCAAGGTTGGGTTACCTGAAATGGGTCTTATGCCCTTTGCTCCTCAAGGATATGTTCCCTATTTGTGAGATCCCTCCTGCTTGTGAGTCACTACACCAGGGGTGGAGTTTCTGGTGAGATCTCATCTTGCACCACCTACCCATCTTGATCTGGCCTTTTCATCCTTCATCGTGGAGGGTCTATTCAGCAAGGTTTCGGGTCTTTTTCGGAAAGAACCATTCTACATACAACTGTAGATTTGGTGTGCCTGTGGGAGGGGGTAAGTTCAGGTCTTTCTATGACACCATTTTGAACTGACCCCCACCTATATCATACTTAAACTGTTTCTGTGGAGAACCATTACTAATATGATAAACATGTGTGTGTATGTCATACATATACACTCCCAAATGTGTGTAATTTTAATTCTTAGAAATACTTTTTAAACTTCCATATTTCATGTATTTTTGGAAAATTACTTTTCTAAAAGAGTGTAAGTAATGAAGAGTATGTAGAATGAGAGGTAGGCTTCACATGAATCAATAAAGCTTCATGTCCCAAAAGAAAAAGTAGAGAAAAGAGTGAAAACCAGAATGAAAGAGCATATAATATTTTCCTTAAATTTACTCATAAAGTGACAGGGAACTGATTGAGGGAGTTATCTCTTCCAACAGAAGAAAAAGAATAACTAATTTGTCTAGCTCACCTGATGACATACAGTCTTAAAAGGTTTCTATTCTCTGACTCCTCTACAAATATGAAAGGAGTTAAGAACAGAGAAGAAATCAAAAGGCAGATAAAAAGGAGAGTGGAAAAAAACCAATGTAGTTATTGTACAAATGATCCCAGATCACCACATTCCTCTTGCATATGTGAAGGCATGATCATTTTCCAAAATAAAAGAGGTTACATTTTGTTCCCATTTTATTTCACCAGTACATAATAATCGGTGTTTCTTCACTTATTATATTTAAAGAAAAATGTCTCCTGAAAAAACATTTTTGTAGGATTTTGCTATATATCATACTGAGATATGCAGTGAAACTTTATTGACCGTAAACAATAAAATAATGACCTCATCATCTGTGGGGTTCACATATTCATTGAGGAATAGAAAGAAGAAAAGATCCACAGGGAAAAGCTTAGAGATGTCCATGATAGCTGACTTGCTTCACTCAATGTCTACTAAAGTAGTACTAGGATAGTTTGAGAACTAGCAGTTCAAACTACATTCAAAGAAAGAGTGAAGTAACAGCAGAAAAGAGAAGTGCTCTGTGACTAACAGATGAGAAGCACATATGACTTTCTAGATGATGACTGAATAGAAGTATTAAAAAAGTTACAAGGGCAAGCCACATAAATCATTTAAAATTTTTCAGCAGGTACATTAATAAAAGTAAAAAGAAACAGGAACTGTTCATTTTCACAACAAAGTATTTGACCCAATATACCCAAATGATTATCATTTCAACATGTAATCAATATAAAAATTACAAATGAGATATTTTACGTTCATTTTTCACATTAAGCCCTCGACATTTGGTGTGTTTTTATATTTTCAGCATTTCTCAATTTGAACTACACATATGTCAAGTGCTCAATATTTACATGTGGCTGGCGGTTACTATATTAGGCAGTGCAGTTCCAGACCAATGAACTTCAACCCTGACCTGACAGACTGATGGAATCATCTGGATTTGAAAAATCTACTTTGAAAAATCTTCTAGCTCTGAAAAACTACTAATGCTTTCTGTCTTCCTCCAGAAATTCTGTTTTAGCTGGTTTGGAACAAGTCTTAAATACTGGTTTTTTGTTGTTTATGTTTTTTAATTTAAATTTATTTTTTTTAGAGGCGCCTTGGATGGCTCAGTTGGTTAAGCATCCAACTTCGGCTTAGGTCATGATCTCACTGTTCATGAGTTTGAGCCCCACATCGGGCTCTGTGTTGACAGCTCAGAGCTTGGAGCCTGCCTTAGATTCTGTGTCTCCCTTTCTCTCTGCCCCTCCCCTGCTCTCTCTCTCTCTTTCAAAATAAATAAACATTAAAAAAATTTTTTAGGGGCGCCTGGGTGGCTCAGTCGGTTGAGCGTCCGACTTCAGCTCGGGTCACGATCTCGCGGTCCATGAGTTCGAGCCCCGCATCAGGCTCTGGGCTGATGGCTCAGAGCCTGGAGCCTTCCGATTCTATGTCTCCCTCTCTCTCTGCCCCTCCCCTGTTCATGCTCTGTCTCTCTCTGTCTCAAAAATAAATAAATGTTAATTTTTTTTTAATTTTTTAATTATTTCTTTAATTCAAGTATAATTAAGACATGGTTTTATATTAGTTTCAGGTGTACAATACAGTGATCGAATAATCCTGTCCATTACACAGTGCTCATCACAATACATGTGTACTTTTTTGTTTTGGTGGGGTTTTTTGTGTTTTTTTTTTGTTGTTTGTTTGTTTGTTAGTTTGCTTATTTTATTTTGTTTTAGATTCAAGTTAGTTGACATATAGTGTCGAATTGATTTTAGGAGTAGAATTTCCTGATTCATCAATTACATATAACACCAAGTGCTCATCACATCAAATGCCCTCCTTAATGCTCATCACCCATTTAGCCCATCCCCCCCACCCACCTGCCTCTATCAATGCTCAGTTTGTTCTCACACTGGTTTTGAAAAGGCCCCTGGATGATTGGAAACCATGATGTGATGTATACGGGTCTATTTATTTAGATCATCTCCTGGAATTACTAGGAGGTTATTATTTCTTTTACCACCATCTAACTATAGCTCTTCTTGGAGATAATGACTATGTGTGAAGACAAATGCAGACTTTCAAAGGGAAGTGGTTATCTTTGCACTTAGTCATAATAGCAGAGGCATTCACTTGATTTTGTAATTTGTACTGAATTATGGAGAGCACATCGATTAAAAAGCTCCAATGCAAGAGAAATTTCATATTCTAGTACGTATCTCTAAACACTACTCACTAATTATCAAAAGGCTTTATGTATAAAAAATTCAGAAAGGTAGCCAAACTGTTTTGTTTAACTAGCACTCTGAGTACTTTGTAACACAATACTTTGGGAGATTTTCTCCAGCAACTCTAATCCTCATGGTGTTACCTAACCTCTCAAACCCATTTATTTTATCAATATGTAAGTTAGACTCTTAGAATTTCTAGCATTTGTAAGAATTTTCCAAAAATGTGCCCCGCGTCCAGCTCTGTGCTGACAGCTCAGAGCCTGGAGCCTGCTTCAGATTCTGTGTCTCCCTCTCTCTCTGCCCCTCCTCTGCTTGCTCTCTCTCTCTCTCTCTCTCAAAATAAACATTAAAAAAACACGTTTTTTTAAAAAATACAGAGAAATGATTATGTAAGATTCAGCTGGAAGTGTGAGGGTAGTCCCACCTGTGGTAAACTCATTGACTCAGGGTGGCAAAGTATGATTTGTGGACCAGCGTCTTGTTACAAATGAGGAACCCAAGGCTCCACCCCAGACTAAAAAAGAACTTGCATTTTAACATGATAAGATGGGATTCCGATACACATTACATTTTGAGATGTACAGAGGAATTATTTCAAGAGATCACTAAGTGGAAATAGATCTGGCAGATGGAACAGAATAGTCAGAAGTCTGACACAGGTCTTACAGAGATAAATTTAGGGTGTCAGCAGGACTGTTTCTTTCTGAAGGCTCTAAGGAGAATATTTCTATTTTAAGGTCAGCTGATTAGCAACCTTAATTCCACCTGTAACTTTATTTCCCCTTTGCCATGTAACACAACATATTCACAGGTTCCTGGGACAGAGACATCTTTGGTGAGGGAAGGGGGCATTTTTCTCTCTAACACAACCTTCAATGTTAACTATTCACTATCTGGTTGGCAACTGGTATCGCCTAATAAAACAGCTGACATCTGCAGTTGCTTAGGGGAGAAGAAAAAGTAGAAGGCTGTGTGTCCTTTAAAGAAATGGTTTCTCTTGTTTTCTACTAGGAGAAAGTCACAGAATTAAAATACATAGGTATTAGCTAATGAGGCTTCCATTTAGAAACTACCATGTAAACAATCTCATTTTATTACAGCTGCTATTTGCAAATGGGCATATTTTTGCTTATGAGCTATCCATATAAAAGTTGCTACTCCCTCTTTTTAAGATAATGTGCAGACCATTTTAACGAGCATTATAGGGGCAAAAATATTAAAAAGGAAACCTTCAGGGGTACCAGGTTAAGTGACTGACTTCAGCTCAGGTCATGATCTCACAGTTCATGAGTTCGAGCCCTAAGTCAGGCTCTGTGCTAAAAGCTCAGAGCCTGGAGCCTGCTTCAGATTCTGTGTCTCCTCTCTCTCTGCCCCTCCCCTGCTCACATCCTCTCTCTCTCTCTCTCTCTCTCTCTCTCTCTCTCTCTCTGTCTCTCTCTCTCTCAAAAATAAACATTAAAAAATTTAAAAACAAAAAGGAAACCTTCAGGATGCTGATTTTGAGCAAACCACTTATAATCTTTGGACCTCAGGAGCTCAGTGATAACTACTATTTATAACAGGATCTTCAAAGGTTTGAATCCACTTTATGCTCTAAAAGCTTACAGCATGTGATATCAAAAACAATGTCTCTATAAGATCTCATCTCATTTTCTCTGCATATCAACAGATCTAATTCTTCCAAATTTTATCCATAATCTGGGCTACTGATATACTGGTGTATATCTGGAAAAGGCTAGCGAATGGTGTTTTGGTTCACAGAAATAACTCCCAACATGATTCTCACAATCATCCACTGCTTTTTGGTTTTTGTTTTTTAAATTTTCCTTTGTTAAACTTCTGGAAGCAAATTTACTTCCAAAACCATATTAGATATTTAGATAGTATTAGGATAGCTTCCTGCTCTTCTTTTAAAAGCAAATTAAGCAATGCAGTGAGTGAGGCAGCACAGATGGGCTGGTCTGCCCTGCAGGCTATGATTAGGCCACATATTTTGGTATATTTCCATACGATTCCTAGCCCCTGAATATCCTTCCAAACTGCAAATCCACTATATGAAAGTCTGACTAGCAGTGAACTGGAACTCCGAGAGGACTTTCTGAAAGTGTACCGCACTGCAAATCTTTCAGAACGAAACAAGTCTATTACTTCTAGTTCAATATGTGCTAGCTGGAATCTGGTGACTAAGTTTTCTGTGCCCTGGATTGCTCTTGGTTCAGCATACTGGCCATGCTTGAAAGCACAAGAAGGCCCCACCTAAGGGCCTATACTAAATACATTTGTGCTACGTATCTGGTTCCTATTGCTGCTATACCAGATGGCCACAAACTTAGTGGCTTGAAGGAACCTGTTTATTGCCTCTCAGCTTTTGTGGTTCAGAACACATAGAACTTGTCCTCTGCACAAGGCCAAAGTGAAGGTGCTTGTAGGGTTGGGCTCCTAGGGAAGGTTTTAAGGTTGTTTACAGAATTTAGTTCCATGTGGTTGTAGAACTGAGTTTTCCATTTTTTTTTTTTTTTTTTCCTGGCTTTCGGCCTGGGATTATTGTCATCTTCTGGAGGCCACCTGCATTCCTTGGATGCAGTTCCCTTCCTTCATCTTCTATGCCAGCAAATGTGCTTGAGTCCTTCTCTGCTTTGAATCTCTGACCCCTCCTTTTGCTGTATCTCTTCTCTGCCTCTCTTTTCTCCTGCATCCAACTGACACTTCTGTCTTCCTCTGCTGATTTAAAAGCTTATGTGATTACACTGGAACCAGGATAATCATCCTATTTAAGGTCAGTTGATGACTACTCTTATTTCATCTGCAAAGTCCCTTCCCAGCAATACTTAGATTCCTGCTTGACTGAAGAGCCACAGGATGAGAATCTTGGGGGATTATTTTTAGAATTCTTCCTGCCACTCTTAGGAACTACGTTTAAGATTTTCTTTTCATTTTTACAGTGCCTTACAAACCTCCATTTTTGCCAACAGTGATAAGATTAAGTAAATCAGAGAAAGAAAATGTATATCTAAATACGACTTCAGTATCAGCAACATATACCAGCTGGTATTTAGTATTTCTGTGCTCCAAGGCCAGATGGTTGCCTTCCACATTACTGTGTTCAGACTGTACTCTAGAGTTTTGTACACAAAGGTAGACCACCGTACATCATTTACCTCAGCACTGATTCTCCCCAGATGTCACTCATACTGAGCTATCAACGCCCTGGTAGTATGTTAAATTATTATTATTGTCATTGGGTGTCATAGATATTCTTCTCTACTCCTTTAATTCTCGCCTGTCTGTATTCACACCCTGTCACAGCAGAAACTGTATTTTCTACCCAGAGGAAAACTGCTGGACACCCTCGGGATTTCCCTTGTGCTACGAACACCCCCTACACCTTCAATCTGCACATCAGTAGTCTTTCCAAGTTTAAAATAACGGTTTTATTTCTTTGGGGAATTTCTGCCTGCCAAAGATTATCACTTGCCCGGTGATCATAAAGTAAATTTCAGCCATGTTTTCCGAATTACCTGCTCCCACCAGTAGAACCCTGCTGAACACATTTGGACTTCTTTTTCCTCTGATTTGGCTGATGTCCCTCTGGTCTATGCTATCCAGGTTTTGCCTGTATATGCCTAATAGAGGAGAGCCTAAAGCAATTCCTCTTCACATCTCTAGAGGAAAGGAATTCCCATTCCAGGACAAGTTTACCTTTCCAATCCGCTCCCTTTCTCATTATAAGCAAGTAAAGAATGACGTGACGGAATTAATAAGCTAGTGAGAAGGAACTGGGCATATGTGGTCCAGCCTCGCACTGGGTAGGATAGTGCATTCTGCTGTGTCCTCCAATCCTACAATAATCCCACTGGAACAGTCCTATAGTTTTGGATAAATAAGTTCATCTCAGATAACAAGTATTAGGAAGCCAGACTGTGACCATATATCTAGGTCATGCCCTGCAAACCAGTTTTAGCAATGATGAAGCTAAAGTTTTGTTCTCCAGTGTCCAACTCCATGTTTATTTTCAGTTTGTTTGTAATTCACAGAGGAAGAAAAAGGTCTTAAATTGTGACCCCTCAGGGGAACCTGGGTGGCTCAGTCGGTTAAGCGTCCGACTTCGACTCAGGTCATGATCTTGCGGTCCGTGAGTTCCAGCCCCGCGTCGGGCTCTGTGCTGACCGCTCAGAGCCTGGAGCCTGTTTCAGATTCTGTGTCTCCCTCTCTCTCTGACCCTCCCCCGTTCATGTCCTGTCTCTCCCTGCCTCAAAAATAAATAAACATTTAAAAAAATTTAAATTATGACCCCTCAATCCCAGCCGTTTCTGGCATATGCTCTTATTTTTATTCATCTCTACCCCCACATACACCATTTATTCAATCTGTGCCTTTCATATATCTGGTCTTTGTTACTTTTGTCTTTTCCAGGTGTTATAAAATCCTAGTGACTGATAATTAGCTCTTGACTACCTGATATCTTCCTGATGCCTTAGCACAGTGGCAGACATACAGCCAAACCCACTAAATATTTCTTGACTACCTCTAAAATTGGATATAGCAGGTCTGAGGCCCAAAGGCCCAGGAAATGGAAAATACCTGTTTCGGTTATCAAAAGACTTACTTTATCAGCCTTCTACCTCAGCTTAGCTTGAATTTTCACTCCAGGTTCAGTGAGAATCTCCTTGCCAAACTAGTTCTATTCCTTCCCATGCAAACGGAAAGAGACAGGAAAAAGAGATCAAAGATTTTGTTATCAGAGTGATTTTCTTTTTTCCTCCATGGAAAGAATCCTTATCAAATATCTGATAACCCAGATTATCTACCCATCTATAAATCTATATCTATCTATGTCTGTCTCCGTGTCCTTTTGAAAAGCTGAACAAAAGTATAAGCTCCATTTTATTTATTAGAGCAACATTTAACAAATACTAATTTTGTTTAATGAACTGACTGAATTAAAAATAATCCTTAAGTATGTTCTTCAAACACTCTTAACACTGTTGCTGCTTTAATGTGAGTACATCTCTATGGCTCTGTTCCATCCAGCATTGCCCAAACTGTTTTATCCTGAAAGCTTTTGATACAGCCCGTATTACTCTTGGTAGAAAAATGAACACATACACATAGAGAAAGTCTTAAGCACATACGTTCAATAGATTCATGGAGCTTCTTTTAGAATACTGTTAACATCTGGCGTTGGTTCCACAGAAGTTCTTTATACTCTACAATCTCTCCATCATTACAGCTTTTTATTTTGTAGGTTTTGATCTTCACAACTATAACGGTCAGTAAAACTTTGGTACCAGCTTTTCACCTTCAATGTTCCATATTGTTAAATGTATTCAAGATTTCTGAAACCAGCATACTTCCAGTTAAAACATTCCTCTTGTCACGAGTTTGTTTTAGTGATACTTCAAACTAAAATTAATTATATTAGAGCTTCAGTCCCGCTAAGAAGCCAATCCTATTTTCATTATTCTTTTTTTTTTTTTTACAAACTTATTTGCTTTACTTGAGGCAGTCATAATTCTGTTGATATTCTTTAATGCAAATACCCAAGTATACTTCAAGGTCTAAAACTCGATTGTAAATATTTCCCTTTCCTCGTAATGTCTTGTGCTGAGAGCACAGCCTGTATCATATCAAGAAATTATCTTGTATCAAAAAAATAAAACTCTCTAGGAATTTCTCAGGAATTAAAAATAATTACTTGGACTAGAGAGAAAAAAAAAACTCACATCGTAAGACTTTGTACTTACATAGCCAATCGTCTTGGCATCCATATTAAATATGTGACTTTACTCAAATTAACTTTTCACTAAGTGTTGTATAATTTAATAAGTACTTCACAGAAATGAAATCTCATGGAAAGAAAATTGGAGCTGAATATTTAGAAATACTGACATTACTAAAGAATGCAAAGTATGGGTAATTACCATACTTATTTCAATAATCTGGACCCCACAAGCCCATTTCATAAAATGCTTTACTTGGAAAGACTGTAATTCTCAAAAAATGAAAAGTTACACAAAAATACGTGGAGAGCACAAAAGCACCCACACAGTACCATGAGCTTCACTTCCTACACATCTTTGGTGTAAGTAAAATTCATTCACAGAAGGAAGGAAAATAGAACAAACACTTAGAGTTTCATTTTCGTATATCTTAGCATATTGAGCTCAAAGTAGAAATCGATTTTCAGATATCGTCCTCTCAAATAAATCACCAAGATTTCAGGTGCACATGTCTATTTAGTGGCAGCTACTCACATGTGGTTGTCAATTATTCAGTTTTGTTGATCTGAGTTGAGCAAAAGGTCTGTATGTAGAATATGTGAAACGTCCTTCACTCATCCCTAATATTGTGTGTCTATTTACAGTAGGCATGTTTTAAATTTATTTTTTATAAATTAAAAAATATTTTAATGTTTATTTACTTTTGAGTGAGACAGGCAGAGCTAGAATGGGATAGGGGCAGAGAAAGAGGGAGACACAGAATCCAAAGCGGGCTCTGTGCTGACAGGTCAGCTGACGACTCAGGGCTTGAACCCACAAACAGCGAGATCATGAGCTGAATCGAAGTTGACGCTTAAACGATCGTGCCACCCAGGCTCCCCTAGACAGTTTTTTAAAATAAAAGCTATCAAAGAACAGGATATGTAATCCTTGTTGACACTTACTGTGCACCTAGTTACGTTGTCAGTTGATGTGATATTTGTACATTGCTGTGACATTTTAACATCATGGGTAGCCATGTTCATATGAAACCTGAGGATTTACAGATGTATTTCAAATGGAAATGAGCTCATGGAGTACCCTGGGGAGAAGAATAAGATTCTTCTTCTGTAAAAGGTGTAAAAAGGCCCTAATGTGAACCCATCTCAGAAGTGCTGTTCCTAATAGCATCACCCCAATGCTTTTATCTTGAAAGTTCTTGATATAGCATGCAACACTCAGAGTTTGAGCAATAGGATTTCTTAGCATATTTTAGGAGGTCACGAACTACATGTAATATTTTAAATGAGGTAATAGTATAAAATGTTATTTACCAATCAGTTGAAGAGCGGGAAGCATTTACCAAAAATTATGACTTTAAAATATTTAAAACTGTAGCTTAGCCTTTGTCAGTATTAGGCAACTTTGAATTTAGTACTAAAGTTACAAGGTAGATAGACTAAATCCATACTATTCACATGAGAAGAATGCCTGCCTTTATATGTGCTATTGCCATCATGAATGTATCTAGGAAGTCTAAAAGTGATTTTAGGTCATTAATAAACAAGTTAAAAAGAATGTAAGCCATTAAGTCATTATAGATTCACATACAAGCTAGAAATTGTTTACTTATTATTCATTCATGGAACAAGTATTTACTGAGTTATCTACATTTTCTTTTTATTTTAGAGTGAGAAAAAGAGAGAGAGGATGAGTGGGGAAGAGAGACAGCGGGGGAGAGAGAGAGAGAGAGAGAGAGAGAGAGAATCTTAAGCAGGCTCCATGGTCAGCACAAAGCCTGACATGGGGCTCGATCCCAGGACACTGGGACCACCTGAACCAAAATCAAGAGTCAGACGCTTAACTGACTGAACCACTGAGAAGCCCCCAGTTATCAACATTTTTAACTTGAGATTTTAACAGAGATAATTGAAGATTTCCATGAAGATATAAGAAGTAATACAACGATACCCCATATACACAATGCCCAATTTTCTCTGATGATAGCATTTTGCAAAACTATAGTATAATACCACAAATAGGATACTATCATTGGTACAATCCACCTATTTTATTCAATCATTTTAGCTTATCGTCATTCGGATGTGTGTGTTATGTATGTGTATTAAGCTCTCTACAACTTTATTATCTGTATAATTTTATAAATCTACCACCATAGCCATTAACAATACCAAATGCCTCCAACACCACACGGATCTGTTCTCTTGCTTTTTATTCTCACATATACTCTTCTTTCAGGTACCCCACCAACATCCTTAACCCTGAGAATCAATAATGTATTCTCTATTTCTAAATTTTGCTACCTCAAAAACTTTAGATAATAAAATAATATAGGATACAACTTTCTTGGACTGGCTTTTTTTTTTCATCCAGCACAACAACCTGATATTCATGTAACTTGTTGCAAATTCAACTACTCTTATTTAAACAGAAGAGTATTCATGGGGCACCTGGGTGGCTCAATCAGTTAAGCATCCAACTTCAGCTCAGGTCATGATTTCACAGCTCGTGAGTTCGAGCCCTGTGTCTGGCTCTGTGCTGAAAGCTCAGAGCCTGAAGCCTGCTTCAGATTCTGTGTCTCTAGCTCTCTCTGCCCATCCTTCACTCATGCTCTGTCTCTCTGTCTCAAAAAATAAATAAATAAATTAACTAATTAATTAATTAAAACATTAAGAAATTAAAAAAATAAACAGAATACTATTCCTTGGCATGTATGTTCTACAGTGTATTTAACCATTCACCTGTTGAAATACAGCTGAACTAATTCCAGTTTGGGAAAATAAGGCTATAATGGACATTTGTATGCAGGTTTCACACAAGTATAAGTTTTTTCATTTCCCTGGAATACATACTGAAGAATGTAATTGTTGGGTCATATGGTTAACTGCATATACAGTTGTATAAGAAACTACCAAACTAATCCTAGAGTGGCTGTATCATTTTAAATACCCACCAACAGTGTCCAGTTAATCCATTTTCTCTGAATCTTCACCAGTATAAAGGTATAAGACTTGGGACTCAGGGTAAAGAGCACTAACAAAGCTCTATCCACAGGAGTTTATAATCAGGCCAGATCAGCATCTCAGAGGCTGCATTTGACAGTATATTTCTTTGTTTTTTAAACATGAAATTTATTGTCAAATCGGTTTCCGTACAACACCCAGTGCTCATCCCAACAGGTGCCCTTCTCAATGCCCATTACCCACTTTCCCCTCCCTCCCACCCCTCATCAACCCTCAGTTTATTCTCAGTTTTTAAGAGTGTCTTATGGTTTGACTCCTTCCCTCTCTGTAACTTTTTTCTTCCCCTTCTCCTCCCCCATGGTCTTCTGTTAAGTTTCTCAGGATCCACGTAAGAGTGAAAACATATGGTGTCTGTCTTTCTCTGTATGACGTATTTCACTAGACATAACACTCTCCAGTTCCATCCACATTGATACAAAAGGCGATATTTCATTCTTTCTCATTGCCAAGTAGTATTCCATTGTATATAAAAACCACAACTTCTTTATCCATTCATCAGTTGATGGACATTTAGGCTCTTTCCATAATTTGCCTATTGTTGAAAGTGCTGCTATAAACATTGGGGTACAAGTGCCCATATGCATCAGCACTCCTGTATCCCTTGGGTAAATTCCTAGCACTGCTATTGCTGGGTAATAGGGCAGATCTATTTTTAATTTTTTGAGGAACCTCCACACTGTTTTCCAGAGTGGCTGCACCAATTTGCATTCCCACTAACAGTGCAAGAGGGTTCCCGTTTCTCCACATCCTCTCCAGCATCTATAGTCTCCTGATTTGTTCATTTTAGCCACTCTGACTGGCGTGAGGTGGTATCTCAGTGTGGTTTTGATTTGTATTTCCCTGATGAGGAGTGATGTTGAGCATCTTTTCATGTGCCTGTTGGCCATCTGGATGTCTTCTTTAGAGAAGTGTCTATTCATGTCTTCTGCCCATTTCTTCACTGGATTATTTGTTTTTTGGGTGTGGAGTTTGGTGAGTTGTTTACAAGTTTTGGATACTAGCCCTTTGTCCTATAGATTATTTGCAAATATCTTAATAAGTATAAAAGAACTGAGATCATACCATGCACACTTTCAGACCACAATGCTATGAAACAGGAAAAAGTCTGGAAAACCTCCAAAAGCATGGAGGTTAAAGAACACCCTACTAAAGAATGAATGGGTCAACCAGGCAATTAGAGAAGAAATTTAAAAATATATGGAAACAAGTGAAAATGAAAATACAACAATCCAAATGCTTTGGGATGCAGCAAAGGCAGTCATGAAAAGAAAATACATTGCAACCCAGGCCTATCTCAAGAAACAAGAAAAATCCCAAATACAAAATCTAACGGCACACCTGAAGGAAATAGAAGTTGAACAGCAAAGACATCCCAAACCCAGCAGAAGAAGAGAAATAATAAAGATGAGAGCAGAAATAAACAACATAGAATCTAAAAAAACAGTAGAGCAGATCAATGAAACCAAGAGTTGTTTTTTTTTGAAAAATAAACAAAATTGATAAACCTCTAGCCAGGCTTCTCAAAAAGAAAAGGGAGAGGACCCAAATAAAATCATGAATAAAAATGGAATTATTACAACCAATCCCTCAGAAATATAAGCAATTATCAGGGAATACTGTGAAAAATTATATGCCAACAAACTGGACAACCTGGAAGAAATGGACAAATTCCTAAGGACCCGCATACTTCCAAAACTCAGGAAGAATTAGAAAATTTGAACAGACCCATAACCAGAGAAGAAATTGAATCAGTTATTAAAAATCTCCCAAACAGATAAGAGTCCAAGACCGGATGGCTTCCCTGGGGAATCCTACCAGACATTTAAAGCAGAGATAATACCTATCCTTCTCAAGCTGTTCCAAAAAATAGAAAGGGAAGGAAAACTTCCAGTATATTTCTGCTATAGGACTATGGAGCAAAGGAAATTCATTTTCAGAGAGGGAGAAGACAACGAAAGGGACATGGGATGGGGAGAGAAGGAGTGACTGCAGCAGAGACGAAATTAATAGCATCTCCATCTTGGACCCAGCTATTGTTTTTTAGAAAATGAAAGATGCCTTTTCTGTAACATGGATATTATAAGGCATTTCAGTGTATTTTCCTCTCTTTATTTAGTTAACTTCTATAGCTCAGCACAAAACAAACAAATAATCCTTTCTAACACACTAGGTGGTAAAGAGTATAACGATGGGTTATGGTACCTACATTAAGGGTATTTCCCGAAACACGCTGAAAATACCAAGGAGCCAAGGACTCTAGGGTCAGGCAGATTTGAATTGGACTTGAATCCTGGATCATAACATATGGTACCTATGATTCTTGTAACATTTTATTTAATCCTTGATTTATCACAATGCCTGGTGAATATGACAGCATATTGTTCCTAATAATAAAAATTCTTTACGAAAAAATCAGGTGTACTACTGTTAATCAAGAAGTTTTCATGCATTTTGGATGAAACTGCCCATCAGTTGTTAAGTCTGTATTTGGGGAAAGGGTGGTGTTGATTTTGAAAATGAACCCCTCCCCACAAAGGCATAACATTTTAAATAATATTTAATATTTAGATTTATTTAGTGTAGAGCTTAAGATTATTAAAATTTATTTAGTGATTTATGAAAGAAGGATGGGAAAGAACTGCTGGTAGCAATTCCCAATATTACTAACTCATTGCATATGTGTGTGTGTGTGGTGTGTGTGTGTGTGTGTGTGTGTGTGTGTGCGCGTGTGTCTATGTTTGGATAGAATACTAAAAAGCCCTGTACCCTCTCCTATATAGAAGGCCCCTTAGTGTCCAGTTTCGTGGTTTCTCCCCACTTCCCACCCCCTCACTCTCTCTCTCTTCCCCCTTATGCCGACACCACTAGTGACTTATCAGAGGATCTCTTTCAACTACAAAACATATTCTGCCTCCAGGAGAATTCTGGTAAATAAGATGTTCTCCATCTTATTGCCTTTCAATGACATTCTAACACACCTTATAGATTACACCCCTGGGCAACTGTCCAGCTGGCCTGTCCTATAATCTGTCTCTGGTTGCCCTTTTTCAAGATAGAATGCTTGCCTTATCTGTTTCCAGTCAACAAAGAAAACTTGCCTGTTGATTATTATAGGTAAATGTGCCCTCACAAACCCACGCTCACCATTTACGGTACTCTTGAAATAACTCTGGAAAGAGAAGAAAGTCTTGTTTTGGTCTCCTATTCTCTGGAATTTTTAAGAATTTATATTTCATAAAGGATTCTTACAGCAAATCAGTCCTGGAGTGGCCTGGTGCTCTTAAGTATCTCACTATTTGAAGAAGTATTAAAGAAATTACACTTAAGCCTTAAACAATATGGGAGTTAGTGTGCTGACCCCCTATGCAGTGGAAAATTCATGTATAACTTCTGACTCCCCCAAAATTTACCTGCTGCTAATAGTGTACTACTGACCAAAAGCCTTATGAATAACATGAATTGTCAATTAATACATATTTTGTATGTTATCTATATTAATACTGTATTCTTACAATAAAGTAAGCAAGAGAAAAGAAAATGTTATTAAGAAAATCATAAAGAAGAGAAAATACATTTATAGTCTTACATTGTAAAAAATCTATGTATAAGTGGACTCATGCAGTTCAAACCCGTGTTCAAGGACCAACTGTAACTCCTTCAGCCTGTAGAACTTAGTTGATTAAAACTTTAAGTTATGACCATTAAATGGTACAAGAGTTTAGGATTATCTCAACTGGTAAATGAACACTGTGCTTGTATATATACATACACACACACACACACACACACACACACACATATATATATTCTTTTTAAAGTTTATTAATTTATTTTAAGAGAGAGAGAGAGCGCGCACGCACAGGGGAGGGGCAGAGAGAGAGGGAGAGAAAGAATCCCAAGCAGGCTCCGCACTGTCAGCACAGAGCATGATGCGGGGGTTGATCTCGTGAACTGTGAGATCATGACCTGGGCTGAAATCAAGAGTCAGACACTTAACCAACTGGGCCACCCAGGTGCTCTAATCTATTACCAAATGTAAGTGCAGTAAACACAAAAATGGCAATGTTCAGCCAACTAGTAAAATGTCTCAAGGTAAAATGAACTTGATTGGAGATAGGGGAAATGATGAATTACATGGCCAAGTCTGACCCATCATAGTATTTCAACTATTTTGTGGTAGAGGGAGCAACTGTTTAGTTTCCATATCCTCATCCAAACCCATTACAGTGACATAAGCTCTTGAGTTTATAATAAAAAATTAGCCAGCCCTATCAGTCCCAGCCTACTCCTCAGGGCTGTGCTCTGGACAAGTTTCTCAGGATCTTCTACTCTCAACACTGTGCCATAACACCATCCTGCTTTGGGAGGATTGGAGGTGGGTGGGCAGCAAAAGTGTGGCAAGCACCATTTTTTAATAATGGTGGGCTTCTAGTGTCTACCGCTTCTTCTCATTGGTCCTCCAAGTGAAGGGACACCACCAGCCCTAGCCCTCACTATTTTCTCTCATGTGTTGGAACACACACTTTGTCTTACTTTCTCAACAGAGAGCAGAGAGACAGAGCATCTATGATAGCAGGCTATACGAAAAAAGGAATTAAAAGACAGATATGCTCTGCAATTACTCCATATATCTGTAGATGGATCCACTCTCATGACTCACTGAAAGTCTTTCTAATCTTCCTACCTCATGTGACCAAGACCTGCTCCTCCCATCACCAGATGTACCACTTTGCTTTAAAATGCAAGCTAAACCCATAATCAACACCAGAAATGGGAATTAATTCTGAATTCTTGCCCATTACCATTTCATGCTCTCAAATTTAGTTCTTAATAGGATTCTGAGAGTAGAAATTTCAGGGTGTAAATAAAGCAATGACCTGGAAATAAAGCATGAGTATATCATTGACTCGGGATTATTTTAATATTAAACCAAAACATAAACAAGGTATTGAGGTATCAATCCAGATTTTTTAATCCTGTTCAATCCCTGCTTATTAACGGTGAAACTCTTATAGTCCACTCTCAACAATATTTACCTCACTAAACATAAACCAGATAAAGAGAAAACATGTATAAATTTAAGTAGATAATTTTAGTTGAAATAGAAACCTACCATGCATAAGATGAAATGATGCAATGAGAACACTTTTGCTGAGAATTTTAAGAACTGAATAGCTACTTATTTTCTATGGTTATCTTTGCCTATAAGCTAAACAGGTTCAGGGTGAGAATGTCCATTTTTTTTCCTTAAGATCTCTTCTATAATAACCTCCATATAGGTAGTACCACTTTCTAAGCATTTATCTTATAATCAAAATATGATATATCATCAAATACATCCATTAAATAAGAGCTGAAACTTACATACATTTTGCCACAAAGGAGCTAAAATAAAAAAAAAGATTCTAAGTATTTTACCCAAGGTCATCCTGATTTAAAAATGGACCAAGAATAAAATCATGATATTTAATAGGTGTCTGCCTGCCCAGGCTCTTAATATTACAAAATCTTTTAATTGGTATTAATATTACAACAGAGACGACAATTTCCATCCTCCCCTGCTGCCTAGTACAGATTGCATTTTATTAGTCTGAAGACATTTAAATGGTTTGAAGTGATAATTAAAATGTTTCTTTAATATGTCCTATTTTATTCATTGTCATTTGATTCAAGGTCACATACCATTGTCCAGTGCTATATTCCACACTTTAAACATTTTTCTACTGGGAATATTATAGCTTGTTATACTTTTAGTATACCTTGGAAAATTCTTTCTAGCAACTAATTGTAATCAACTTCAAAGGGGCTTGTGATCTAACAGCATTTCCATTAATTTGGTAACTTAAGTTCATAGTCACAAAAATTAATAATGTATTAAACAGTTATTTCATAATTCAGAGCCACAGTTTTACTTATTTAACTTGGAAAAATAACGGTCATACCTTTCTTAAGATACATTAAATTAAAAAAAAAGGAACATTAAATTAACACCACCTGATGTATTATAGCTTGAATTCCTGTTGAATTCCTCTTGACAAGGTTACATGAATAGAAGACACTAAAACATGTAAACCATTATGATTTGCAGTTTACCTTTAACTGTGATAATTCTGCAATCAATCAATTTTTGTACACATGAAATATTTAATATTTTATCATTTGGGTAGGGTCTTCTTATAGTGATAGGCTTAGCTCTCTGTCATCATATATATTCATTCTCCCACTAACTGACAAGTTCTTATGCTATCCTTGACTTGGGATGGGTACCTGAAAAAACCAACATAATTCATAGCTGTAGTGGACACTAGAGGTTAGTTATTTACAAATGTGTAATAATTTTGTGGGCTGCTCCTAATAATCAGGTTCTTATGCAGCTCTCTGTGGGCAAACCCCGCCTAAAAGTCTAGTTCAAATGACTGGGTTTGCTCCCTTGTGCTAGAGTCCCAGACCTGATCCCCTGGCTTCATGCGACAGATTCAACAGAATGGCTTTAATTCCCATCAAGCACTGAAGTTCCATGCCTCAACCTTTGTTCTGGATCCTGGTCATAGGAAAACTGCAAAGACATAGACAAACATCCAGTACAGATAACACTCCACTTTTTCTTGACTGCCAAAACTCACCCTTGCACACATTCCTTCCTACCCTTTAAATTAAAGCTCACTTTTGCTGAAGTTTTCCCCCAATTAATGGGACAACTCGTGTTGCAATATAACAATATTTTGATTCACCTGTGCTATGTGTTATATGCAAGCAAACAAATATGACTATATAATCTATAATAGGATCTTGTTTCTGTTTCCTTTATTTTATTTTTAAAATAATTTTTAGGGAGGTTTTTTTGTACAATATTACATGCCAAAGTTATTTTAAAAAACAATCTAGATTAAATATACATTCTATCATGCCATTGTCTGATTTAGCAGGTTCTAAATTCCATGGAAAATGACTATATAGTCCCTGATGTAGTAAAACTAAGAAAATAAAAATGAAAACAAAAACAAAATAAGGTAGTACGAGAGTTAAGTGAGCAAATGGTGCATTATTATGATAAATTCTCAAAGAAGGACTTAATCTTGATGAAGTAGCCAAGGCACGCTGAATTTGTTGCTTTCTGACTGGGTAGTATTTTTTCTTGGGGCACAAAGGTCCATTTGAATGATACAGTTCTCTGATACCTACAAGTTCTGTATCTAATTACTCAGCAAAGAAGGCAGATGATATGACAGATGAACAGATAAATGTTTCTTGTGTTTTCTATGTCTTAAATGAGGATCACTACTTGTTTTCAACTTCTTTTAGCAATGTACTTTTTTTTTGTAGTAGAGTTGACACACAGTGTTACATTAGTTTCAGGTGTACAAAAAAAGTGATTAAACAATTCTATAGGTTATGCTATGCTCAACATAGTTGGGAGTGAAATTTATTTTCATTACCAAACCATTTACATTCTACTTCCCAGGGGATGTTAAACCAATAGGGCTCTGATGTTATGCAAACGTGGTTTAATTTATAAAAAGTCAATAGGCACACAATTGACTTATGAATGTCTACTTGATGCTTTTTGCTTTTGTCGGATTCAGTGACAATATATTAAAATCCAAATTCTCTTATTTAGCACAAAAATCCTAAACAATGATCTCTATTTCTATCACTTCCTCATATAGTAAGTTGTTTTGTTTTTTGTTTTTGTTTTTTTTTTTTTTTTTTTTGGCCTTTTTACATGTCTTACTGTCCTTCTCCTTTCACTTCCCCTGTCTTGGCCCATCATATGTGTACTCATTCTCCAAAATAAGAATTCTCAAAATGGCAAGATGTTGGCAATGCCATTTGTTTCATCCCTATGACCTCAGGGTCTGTATTTGGATTATAATATAGTATATAGTATAGTATGATTGTAAAGGAAAGTATTTTCTATATCTCCTGTCTGCAAATTATAATATTTAAAAACATAAAACTATTAAACCTAGACTTTAAAAATTAAACACAAGGAAAACTAAAGCATGATGAATTCAAACACCAGTAGTAATTTAATACCCATTAAATCACTGTTCACATGGTACTTATTACTATGGTCCTAGTTCCTTTGACTCTTTAGAAGAGCCAATTATCCCTGAACTTTTATTTATCAAAGCTAAAGCCAACTTTGCTTCATTAAGTGCATCAAACATTATTTGAGCTCTGCTTCATACAAAAGCACTCTATTTTATTTTGATATTCAATAATTATCACAGTGTCTTTTTAAAAAAATTTCTAAAGACAATTTTAAATTTCTGAGAGATGCCCATTAATATGATTTTGGCTTATTTGGACATTGATGAATACCTCGTATATTCTTTTTTTTAATGTTTAATTATTTTTGAGACAGAGAGATAGAGCATGAGCAAGGGAGGGGCAGAGAGAGAGGGAGACACAGAACCCGAAGCAGGCTCCAGGCTCTGAGCTGTCAGTACAGAGCCCAATGTGGGGCTCGAACTCATGGACCGTGAGATCATGACCTGAGTTGAAGTCGGATGCTTAACTAATTGAGCCACCCAGGTGCCCAATACCCTGTATATTCTAAAGAGACATGGCTATCCCTCATCCATATGCAAATTATCCACTCATAATTTTAATAAGATGTTATTTAGTATCTATAATAATCTGAGTTAGCTGTAAATATTATAGATACCAAACCAAACAGTACTCTATATTATTCCATTGTGTTCTTACTGAATGAATCAGTGCTTTTATCCTTTTATTTAAGAATCATTACGGAAATAGTTACATTATCTCCAAATCACATGCTGAGAAACTAAAGTATGAATTTAAAATAACCTAGATTCCGAATTGTGACAAAATTGAAAAAGTTATTCAGCATGACGTTTTATGTTGCAGAAGCATATAACAACCTTTATAACACGAAGTCATAAAAAACAGTATTTTAAAAAATGGATTCCTTAAAAAATTTTACATCATATGATTTACTGGAGATAGTATTTCTGATGCCAGTAAATGCTCAAACTTAGTAGGGCTATGTGACATTTTATACCATGCTTCAGGGATCTGTCTGTTAAGGTCACAGCAGCACTGTGGAACATAATTAGCTAAAAATATTTAGGTGACTCAATGATAAAGTGGGCTAACTGTTATATTTTCATATATAACTGTAATTTAAATAGTTGTTAAATGTAGTTTGAAGACTTTGTAATAATAAGCATTTCCAAGACCTATATTCAACTTTATACTGTGAAAATCTATCCTATCAAGATAAAGTTGAGCTTGTTGATACATATGAATTTACAACCATGTTGTGGAATTTAATTCATTGCAAGTTAAAACATTATAAAACACAAGATAACCATCCTTCTATCATCCATATACTCTTCTAAACACTTTTCATTCATTTAAGCTATAGTTGCTAATCATCTATTCCCAAGAAAACACAAAGTATTTTAGGTGACATGAAATTGGATAGGTTGCTAAGAGTACTCTTTTAGAGTTTTAACTTTGAAGTTTCTTTAAATATTAAGGATTTTGGAAATCACTTTTGAGTAGTCAAATGTATAAATACAGGTTATTTATTGTGCTGGTTGCATTTCACTGTTATTCTATTTTAAATGGAAAAAAACTGTAGGATTTATAAAATAATTCTCAAAACTGGAAACCAGATTTAAACAAGATATGATCTATATAAAAAACAGTAGTTTTCAAGGATGACATAAGAAAGTTAAAATGAATTACATGTCTGGACCATATTCTAGCAGATCTGATTTAATCAATCTGCTGTAGTTGTTCAGGCACTAATATAAATTAAAATACAGGTTTTTTTATTTTTTTGAGAGAGAGCATAAGTGGGGGAGGGAGGGAGGGAGGGAGAGAGAGAGAGAGAGATAGAGATAGAGATAGAGAGAGAGAGAGAGAGAGAGAGACTGAGAATCTTGAGCAGGTTCCATGACCAGCATGGAGCTCAACATGGGGCTCAATCTCACCACCGTGAGATCATGACCTCAGCTGAAATCAAGGGTCAAATACTTAACCAACTGAGCCACCTAGGTGACCCTAAATTAAAATATAATTTAAATATCCACAATTAAAAGGTTCATGGTTCTGACATACTGAGTATTTACAACACTCAGTTCTAAACTACTGAACAGTTTTATGAGAAACTTATGATGAAAACATCTGTAGGTATATATAGAAAAGAAACTAATGTTCAGTTTTGATATTAAAATATATTTAAATTTCATCAGCAGGTAAAGTATTACAAAATCCACATCATTAATTTAAGATTATGTGAACAAGAAATTAATGTTTTCCCATCAGAATTTTTAGCACATAAGTGTGCATACACTATAGTTAGACATAGGTCCACATAAATATACATACTTATATATACATCCATGTAAGTATATAATTTTTATAGAAACATCCACTAAATATCTCACATGTCTGTCATTACAAAGAATGATGCATGTGCGTATAAAAAGGAAACTGAAAAATTAAACAAAGTGTGTTAAAAGAAAAATGGAAAGTGGAAGTAACCATTATCAAAGGATCAAGGTCCATATTAACATAGAAACCTAGTCAGGAGAGCTACAACAGTTCTTTGCTGTGCATAACACCCCAAAAAGTAATTAAGAAAAACACTCGCAAGATGGCTGTATGCAATGATATGAATAAATTGGCAACAAGCCAGTTTTTCTAAAATCTTTTACTATATGTTAGAGAGCAGAAGTATCACCAATCTGAAAAAAAGGTTATTTCAAATCAAGTAGACAATTCCATTTCAGTCCATGCACATATTTACGGTACAATCTGAGGAGTCCGTTGTAACCCTAGTGCCAAGGTTAGATGGCTCTTTATCAAAATATTGGCCGGGATCCAGATCTGATTTCCAGTGTGGCCTTTTTTCCAGTTTAAAAATTATTCTAAGTTTGAAAATCTTACTTAAGCAAAAAGAAATGAACAAAAAAGGCTTCCAAAGAAATCTCTCTGTCCTCATTGATTTATATATATTATGCACCGCAAGGTTATAGAGTATGGGTTTATTATCAAATACAGCAAAGCTTTTGGAGATCTCAAAGATAAAACAAGCCCATAAAAATAATTTTAGCAGTAACTATCTTGAGCACCATAAATATTCATTTTATATTTTTATTATGCTGGCATGGCTTTCTGTGAATAATTGTCATGCTTAGATGTTATAAGTAATAGATGTCAAAGTCAAAGCCTAAAGCTAAAATTCTAAGAATCAAGAAAGACAATAGTAAAATCACTTTTAGATGAGAGTTCTGGCTCAGAAAGTAAACACACTTCAAAATTGAAGATGGAGCATATATTGTATGTAACCAGAGGTCAAAGTAACCATGTACATCAGGAAATACTTGCTAATACTCAATACATACTTAGTGAATGAAAAAATGAATGACTTTCTCCATGTTAAAAAAACACATAGCAAATATTCTGTAACAATGTCAAAGTCTTTTACTGATTAATAAGAAGAAACACAAACAAAAGTGATTGATTTTAAATTGCCATGGTCCAAAGGAAGAATTCATAAAATAGATGCTTAGTAAACATAACTTATAAATAATTCTCTACACTTATAAATCAATCAATTCAGAATCCCAGTGACAGAACAAAAATCAATTTCTCAATATCAATATTTTCTAAAGGAATTAGGAAAGACATTAAATTCTATTTGTTTCAAATACTGAGGATTATCCCAAGAAAGTCACCTGTGACACACACACACCTCTGCATAGCACAGGCTTTTCTACAGCAGAACAGCCTCAATTCATGCTTTTTACTCCTTTATTCATAAAATATCGCTTGAGCATTTACTATATGTTAGGAAATGCTCTGGACTCTGGGGACTTAGGAATGAATAATATAAAATTTTTAACCTATAGAAAATCATCATGCTGGAAAATGACATGAGCAATTTCAATCTTACTCTGAAGTCATTACTATATATATGAAATGATGCCCCCCAAAGAACTTGAGACTGGCAAAATAAATGTCATTAAATCCATGTGTGAAAAGTTTGTACAGCTGAATCTTAAGAGCTTGCAGAAAATTATTCCAGAGTATAAAGGCTAGTTTTTCAGATTTCCTACATGAAATACATAATAACGAGTAAACAAATAAGCAGATCTAGAGCTAGTTATTAACAAGAGAGAGACAAGAAAACAACAGCAAAAGAAATAAAGACCATAGTTATGAGGATCCAATTAATTTAAAAGTCAATTATTCTTACACAGGAGTCCTTAACCTTTTTTGACCTTTTGGAAATTTTTGTGTCAATGACTCATTCGACAGTCTGACAACTCTGTCTCAGAATTGTAATTTAAATAAAATATAAATATTAAATACAGGGTCTCCTGGGTGGCTCAGCCAGTTAAACATCTGACTCTTGATTTCAGCTCAGGTCATGATCTTTCAGTTCATGGGATCAAGCCCCACGTTGGGCTCTGCACTGACAGGGCATTGTCTGATTGGGATTATCTCTCTCTCCCTCTTTCTCTGCCCCCTCCCCTGCTCACGAAGGTGGTCTCTCAAAAGAAAAAATAAACTTTAAAAATATACACATACATATAATATATATATGATACAATAATTATATTATGTTGTATTATGCATATTATATATAATCTATATTTATAGATTACATATAAATAAATATAAATAAATAAATGCAATAATAAATATAAAATAAAATAGAGTTCCCAAATACTTATTACATTTTTAAAAATTTTTAATGTTTAGTTTTGAGAGAGACACAAAGACATAATGTGAGCAGGGGAGGGGCTGAGAGAAAGGGGGACACAGAATCTGAAGCAAGCTCCAGACTCAGCTGTCAGCACAGAGCTGGTGGCGGGGCTCGAATACACAAACCACGAGATTATGATCTAAGCCAGACAGATGCTTAACCGCTTGACCCACTGAGCCATCCAGCCGCCCCTAAATACTCATTACATTTAAATAAAGTTCTCCATGGAATCATTGGTGTTCTTGGACCCCGTATTAGTTTGCCCACTTCAGTAGCCTCTGTAATTGGAGGCAAACACTGGTATTTATGATTACCAGAGAAGCAAATAATGACATCCACAATACTCTGATGAAAAGGAAACAGTGTACATTTTAGAAAGTTACCTCTCTGAAACTGATCCAGAGCTGCTGGCTTCAATCAATGGAAAAAGGAAAATCTAAGGGTGGGTGTAACTCCTCAAGGAACTAAGTTCAGGCTATGGATAAGAACCACTGCTTTATACTATCTACTTCATTGTAATTGTTAGAAGTTTTTGTTTGTGTGTTTGTTTGTTTGTGTGTATTAAAAACAACTGAGGATGAACTACCTTGCGTACCCAGTTTAAGGATCACAGATATCCATTTAGTGGACATTTAAACTGCCTGAGTCTTCCTTTTTTTTCTTCTTCTAGATTTTTTTTCTTTCCATTAATTGATAGGACAAATATCATTATTTTCCTTTTTCTATCAGAAAAGGGCCTGTCGTCATTTGTTGTCACTGAGCCATATTTAGGTTACATGAGCTGGATTCTTAGGTGGTAAAATTGCTCTTCTAGAATTCTGGTCTTCACCTACTAATCACAGGAGGTGACACCTGTGTCATTAAAAGAGGCATTCCTTGTTAAAAGAGAATGGGAGCCGTAGACCTCAAGATCATGAACTTGGCAAGTTGTCTCGTCTTTGAGTCCTGATCAACTATTTCAATCAGCCCAAAAACAAGATCCTTGAAACTGGAGGCTATCATTATATTTATAGTCTTAGCTCTCACGTTTTGTACTATCAACTCATAAAATAAACTATGAACATGTATTGTAAAGTAATGGGATGAAAATGGGAATACTGTTTTACTATGGAGGTGGGCTTAATTATCTGCACCTATAGTGTCAGCAAGCAAAAGTAAAGTCTCATATTCCACTTCCATTACATTTTTCCAGCAAGCTGCTTAGGGAGTGGAAATACACATAAGATAAAAAGTTAATATAAATAAATAAATAAATAAATAAATAAAATAAAATAAAATAAAATAAAATAAAATAAAATAAAAAATAAAATAAAATAAAAAATAAAATAAAAAAATAAATGTATTCTTCATTCACTCATTACTACAGCTATAAAAAAAGATATACACATATATTCTCCTATTATAACTAAAAATTTATAGTCTAAAGTTAGAGTGTAACATAAGCATATGCATTAATGTGCATGCACACAGGTGTGTGCACACACGCACACATACACACACCACAGTTTAAAAGACTAATTTGATTCTTCAAAGAATCAAAATGCTGTTGAGAGGTTTGAGATTCAAAGAAGCAAAGGACCGCATTAATTAGAAGATTATTTTTAGAACAATCACATTTTGAGCCTTGTCAGTAATTTAGCCAAATCATAACCTGATAACTGCAAGATAGCATTATAAATTAAATAGCAAATACATTATTTAAAGACGTAACCTTCATTTTCTGTGTATCTGATTCCCTGTTCCATAGTGACCAGAAAGTTCTAAGGCTTTCCAAATTTGTACCGGACAGTTTTCTCTGGCCACTTACTGTTTCCTATCCTTTTTATCTTTTAGAACTTGAAAAACTAATACCTGGAAAAAATACTAATGAAAGACAATGAAGATTTCAGTTTTTTTACCGGTATGGCATTGTCTCATTTGGAATTCTCAGAATCCTGAGGGTTGATCAGCTACATGAGTCATTAGACTTCTGAGAACCACCATGAAGTGTTTCCTGGTATGAACTAAATGTTGACCTCAATGTAAGTTCATTTCATCGTTATCCAAAGTAAAGCACCCCTTTTTCAAAGTACGTTTTCTATTTATCCTTTCATGGCACTGTTCGGGGTCAAGCCAGGATTTCATGGCATAGGTATTGGATCTATCAGCTAAGTTAGTCCAGACGGTGTTGCCTTAATTTGTTATTCTCTTTGCTCTACCTTTAGGTCTGCCTCCTTAAGGATTAAAAAAGAAAAAAGAAAAAAAACTGAAACATTTTCTTATTAGAAATCCATGAAATTCAGGAGCCAGTCTTGATGTAATGGCTAAGAAATATATTCAGTTAATACACACATCAATGAAATTATGAACAACGGAATTATCCTACAGTTTAATTTTCTTGCTCAATGGCCATTTATTAGACTGCATAAGTCACTGTATAAATGCTATGGGATATTCAAAGGGCCAGGCTCTAACCTTGAAGTGTTTTGTGTAACAGGAGACACAAGATATGACATAAATAACACACTACTTAAGTATTTTACAGGAATTTTAGACAATTATAAAACAGAAGACACAAGATATGACATAAATAACACACTACTTAGGTATTTTACAGGAATTTTAGACAGTTATATAATAGGGGAAAAAACTTGTATAATAAAGCATTTACAAACTATCTGACATATGCTTTATCCTATTATACTACAGTCTATTACTACAGTCTGTATACTACAGACTATTATACATAGTCATATACACTATGCAGTGTATATGTGCATTTCTCATATATATGTTAAATTTATTTTGTTCTTATCTTGTTCTCTATTGAGGTCATGAAGTAAGGTCATCTATTGTTGGTTAGGTACATCTTCTGAATAAGGTCACCAAATTCAAGGTTAAACGTGGAATGTTAATTTTCTATGTTTGCATTCTTTTTGTTTTCTTCCTGACCTGATAGTAAAAACACTTTTTAATGTTCCATTTTGGTCTCTGACACTTATGTTTATTAAGGAATTATGTATCTGTTATATGCAAAGCTCTGTGCTGTTGACTGAAGTTCTATTGTATATAATATATAGAGAGGCACAGGCAAGTTTATAGCCACAGGCAGGAGCCTTAAAGAACACAATGCCTTTTTCTGTTCCATATTCTTAGACCACTTTTTATTATTAACAGACCTTGAGAAGAAAGTTAATCTTGACGACAAGAGTCAGAATGGTAAATATTCTTTCTCCTCCATTGCAGCCTTGAACGGCCAATGTTTGATTTTATTAAGTGAACCAGCAGGTTTCCTTACAACTTTCAAAGCATTTTAATTCATCTTTTTCTATTTACGGTATGAAGGTGCTAATTCAACTCATTTTTTATATAGTTTTCTTCCCTGTAATAATACATTCTAGCCAAATGGAAAGAACATATTATTTTTTGTATTCTGCCTGGTTGTGCTAAATCAAAGTAAAAGCAAAAAAGAGACATAATAACTTTAATTGTATTAAAATGCAAATAGAATAGAGTTAATGACATTAAAAATTGAAAAAAAGATCCCCAAAGGGACATATACATTTAAAAAATAAGTGATTCTCTTTGGGTAGATGGGAAGTGGCTAAAAACACTCTAAAGAATACATACGTCTGTGTGTGTGTGTGCGCATGTGTATGATGAAGCAATAAACACTGATAAAGTATTTTCATATACATTAACTCCCATGATCCGCACAAGAGTGTGATGAACCAGGTCAACTGGTAAGTATTAATATTAGTATAACTTAACAGAGAAAAAGACCAAGGCATGGAAAGTATCATTTATATCCCTAGCTGTAGTAACTATGGAGACAACCTTCAGACCGAATCTTTTGTCACCAAATGTTCAGTGCTTCCATTTCACAAAGCCCATCTGATATTTCAGTTGCATGTTAACTGTGTTCAAGAGAGCTTTTGATTTTTCTTTCAGCATTTTCCTCAGCTGAGTCTCCTGTAAGTTTCTTACTGACCTTCCTCATTTCTATACTGACAACAGTTTAATCATGGAGTGGGAAGGAACTTGGCAAAGTATATTCCTTACACAAAAACGTGCAGAAATAATTTGCATTGGATTTTGCCCAGTCATATTTTAGTTAGAAAATGTAACATGTGGGGCGCCTGGGTGGCTCAGTCGGTTAAGCGTCCGACTCTGACTCAGGTCATGATCTCGCGGTCCGTGAGTTCGAGCCCTGGGTCGGGCTCTGTGCTGACCCCTCAGAGCCTGGAGCCTGTTTCAGATTCTGTGTCTTCCTCTCTCTCTGACCCTCCCCCATTCATGCTCTGTCTCTCTCTGTCTCAAAAATAAATAAACGTTAAAAAAACTTAAAAAAAAAAGAAATTGTAACATGTTGTTCAGAGTTTAATATCTGAAATTGCTGAGTATTGCTTTTATTTCTATTCTCCCTCCCTTGCCACACATGACTTTATGCTTTGAAGATTCAGCAACCGTGAGCCTTCTTCCCTTTTGGTGCAAACATATATTGTTTGCTTCACATTTATTTTAAATTTGTTTTGTTTTGTTTTTTAGAGGAGGCTCGTGCTCTCCAGTTTCTGGTCCCCATGGTCCCACTGCCATATTCACTATTATTTGAAGCTTAGACTGATTCACTCAGTAAGTCACCCCCTTGGCTTCCATTGTGGTCTAAATGTTTGCATCCAGTAAAATGTAAAATGCACATATTGGAATTGTAGTGCCCAGTGTGATGGTATTAGATGATGAGGCCTTTGGGTGGTGATTTGGCAGAGCTTTCGTGAATGGGATTATAGCCCAGAAAAAAAGATCCCACAGAGATCCCTGCCCTGCAGCCACGTGAGGACTTGAGAAGTCCCCTGACTGAAAGCCGGCCCTCACCAAACCATGCTGGCTCCCTGATCTTGGATTTCCAGTCCCCAGAACTGCGAACAATAAATTTCTGCTGTACATAAGCTATCCAGTCTCTGGAATTTTTATTATAGCAGCCCAAACAAACTGAGACAACTCCTACAGAATTTGATCTTGTGACTCTAGGGCCTAGATGGAAACTCTGGTAGGAGCTTCATATTCTTATGTCATAACTTGGATCCTCTGTGCAGCAGACTCCAAAAAATAGTGTTCAGAAGCCAACCCCTTTGGAAAAGAAGTGAGGAATGCAGGATCAGGTGGGGAAGAAAATTCAACTGTGAGGCAGGTGAAGGCCCCACAGGGTCAGCAATCCTCACAGGGAGTCGTGGAATATAAACGGTCCCTCAGAGCTACCTTGCACCTGCCTGGAATACTCAAGTCTTTTTATTCCCACCTTAGTCCGTCACACCACGCTGTTCCAGCAATCACATGACGTTGTGTGAAATGAGTGCAGTTGTGCGATCCCAAAGTGGCCTGACAGCTGAAGCCTCTTCATAAATCTCCCAAAAGAAGGAACAAGTCCTTTCTTGGGTATCTGAGCGGTGCCTATCCATGCTTATCACAGCATATCTTCCTCAAGCCCAAATGTGATTGGTTAGATTTAGATCAACTACCTTCACAAAACCTTCACACTCTGACGCAGCTTAAGATGACCGAGAATGTGAAATGTATTTTTGGAAGTCAGATTATTTTCAAAATCCAAACTCAGACTAAACTGAGATATTCACCAATCTTACCGAATTTTAACGTCTTTCCCTCCCCACTCCAAGTTCCTAAGGTCAGTTTAGCTCACAGGTTTACTTCACATCCAGCCACTTCCTTACTAGGTTTGGCATATCTGAAAATCTAAAATTAAGGAACTCTTACTGGAGTCTAACATTTCCTATGCACACATTGAACTCTTCATGACAGCTACAACAATATCTGCAACACTGCACAAACTGTCAAAATACATGCTGAAGAGTTAGTTGATCAAACACATCAGAGTAATTTTTATTCCGTCTTTTTTTTATCACTTTATATAAAACACAATATGTGGTCCACATTCCATATCTTGTTCTTTACTTCTTCGATAAAAAACTACTTCTTGCCGAGGCACCTAAGTGGCTCAGTCCGTTAAGCGGCTAACTTCAGCTCAGGTCATGATCTTGCGGTTCGTGAGTTCAAGCCCCATGTTGGGCTCTGTGCTGGCAGCTCAGAGCCTGGATCCTGCTTCGGATTCTGTGTCTCCCTCTCTCTCTGCCCCTCCTTTGCTTGTACTCTCTCTCTCTGTCTCTCAAAAATAAGTAACACGTTAAAAAACAACAACAACAAAAAACTACTTCTTGCTAATGATGTTGTATTAATATTAATTTTTGGAATCCCCTGCCTTTGTGATGATCTACTATAACAGAATCTCATGTCATAACAGAAACAAAAATATAGTGATTCTGAAAAGAAAATATGCACAGTCACCTACTTATTTTACTTTCTCTTTTGAGTCTGTTTTTTTAAACTGATTATTTCAGGTTCTTAAATATGTATTTCTATATAGATCTTTAAGAATAAGGTAAATACCCAAAGCTTTTACTGTAGAACAAAATTGTCCTTAAAGGCATAAACATGGAATACTTTTAATTCAGATTTATCCTTTTTCTTTTATTCTTAACTTTTGGACACTAAGTTGAATGTTACAGTTCTTATATCTTAACAGTTTTATACGTTCCATTCATATTTATTTCCTTCTGTTTGTATTTGTTTTTCTACTGAAATACAGCAATAAAAATGAATGATGTTTGTTTATGTTCTCCCTTCCTTTATTGCCTCAGTGGTTGCTATAAAATTTATTCCCTCGCTCTCAACTTGCAATATCACTTCCACTCTTTAATTATCATCAAGTATTCCTGGCATCTCCGCCTTCTCACTTTCAAAATGGGGTCAGGTCCAGTTAATTATTTATTTTCCAAAATATTGAAATCAATTGTATATAAGCTTGTACTTCTTATTTTAATTTGTTTATTTTGTAAATATTTTTTACAAATTGTAAATTATTTTTAATGTTTATTTTTTTTATATGTGTGAGAGAGAAAGAGAGAGACAATGAGTGGGAAAAGGGAAGAGAGAGAGGGAGACACAGACAGAATCCAAAGCAGGCTCCAGCCTTTGAGCACAGAGCCTGACACGGGGCTCAAACCCACGAACCGCAAGATTCTGACCTGAGCTGAAGTCGGATGCTTAACCAACTGAGCCACCCAGGTACCCCTAATTTTGTAAATTCTTAATATCATAATTACTAGTAAGATTTACTACTTCTATTAGGGTCTCCAGAAACACTTCAGTGCATAATTGAGTTGTTAGAATGACACTGGGTTTGCCCCTTTCTGGTTAAACTACTTTGGACAAGTTAGCTAAACCCTGTGTCTGTCTCGGTTTTCTTGTCTTTAAAAAGAGAGATATACCTACCCATTATGAAAATTAATGAATTAATAGATGTGAAGTCCTAGCATATTATAAGAACTCAATAATTATGATTATAAATGGAATTATATGTGCATGTATCATATGTGTGTGTGTGTGTGTGTGTGTGTAGCCATACTTCAAATTCATTCTAACTTGGAATGCTTTGCTGATAAATTAAAAGCATATGATAAAGTAAAGAAAAACTATATACTAACTGCAATTATGGTTTTAATAAAAGAGAAATTAGAACCATTCACTAAGGTCAGAATTTATCCTATTAAAGGCAAAAATTTCACACTGAGCACTGGGCACCTATTTCAAATGATTAAATGTGGATTGTTCAATTATCATATTTTATTCTCTTTTTAACCTATTTTTAAAAAGTTGTAGTCTTCTCATATGAAAGAGAAACATGTATCACATGTAGTACAATTTACTACAAAATGATCACTAGGATAAATAATGATGTTTTAAGTTCAATACAAGTATTTAAAGGTAACAACTATATTTACCTCTAAATTTGAAATAATAACTCATTGAGAACTTCTAAACAGAACTGTGATATTAACTAATAAAATAAAGGGAGGTATATATATCCTCCCCACTTATTTTTAGCTGTTCTTTGAAGTTTCTCATGTTGTTTTTACTAACATGGCTACAATTATTCCCAGGACAGGCTGTTTTAACTTAAACTTTCTGCCATTGATAGGTAAAAATGCCTTATCTTTTCTTCCCCTTAGCATGGTTCAAACAGGTCAGATTTTACAGGACATTTTATTAAATAAGGAAGGAAATAACCAAATAAAATATAAATATTATACACCTAAAATCCATTCATTCATCCAATTGAAATTTGAGTGTTTACTATATACACAGGCTGGCCTGGACACGAGTGATACGGATGTACCTGTTAGGATGGACTGGGATGAAAGAGAGAGATGGGCACGGAATTAACTTTCTAGGTAACTTGCATAATCAAGAAAAGGAGCTTAAACTTAAGGCTAAATCTGTTGAATCCAAACCTAAGTATTTCAAATAAACAAAGTACCCTGAAGAAGAAACAGAAATTTTTAAGTATATTATTTTTAAGTATATTATTATTATTTTTATTTTTTAAGTATTTTTTTTATTTTTAAGTATATTAAAGAATTCTTTTATCCTCCTTAAAGCTATGTACCTTGGTCAATCACTCTGGCCCACTAGCCCCACCACACTAAGAGATACACATAAAACCTTGAGGCTAGTGCTCAGGCCCAAGAAATTTCTTCCTTTCAAGTCTCTTCTCACAGCAATAGATCGGTATTGCTGACTCCAACCTGCAGTTTCGCTATGCCCTCCTGTCATGCTAGAACCATCACTCATTCATTCTTAGGTTTTTCACCTACGCCATCATTTCAGCTCTGCAGAGCTCATTCTGTCATGCTCTAATATCCACTGCCTTTAAAACTCATCCTGAGCCCACATTTCCCTCCAGCAAACATCCCAATTCTCTGTTTGGCTAAACTTTGTGGAAGGAACGTTTGCTGTACAGCCTCCACTTCTCTTTTCTGATTGATTCCTAAGTCCCCTTCAGTTTGTTTTCAACTGCAACCCTTACCATGAACAGGGTGTGTCAAGATTTCCAATAAACTATATGTTTCTACATCATACATGAAGTATCAGTGACAGTTGTGGAATTTACCACCTTCTCCCTTTGGTAACAATCTCTTCTGCCTCGGTTTAGAGCACTCATAATTTTCATCCTGCCTCACTTGTTCTCTTTCTCACTCACTGACTTCTCTACTCAGCTTTTAAAATCAACCCTCTACTCAAGTTTCCCCAGGTGATCTAATCCACGCCCTCAAAATGACAACAAGTCGAAAATGTAATGTTGTTGACAATCCATCCCATCCCCAGGTTGTACAACTCATGAGGACACTGACCTGGTCTGCTTTTTGTTCATGTTTCTATCTCCAGTGCCTGGCTTTATTCTTACTGCACAACAGAAACTCAATAAATACAAGAATGCACTAATAAAAATAATCTTTAAACCACCTTAAAACACACTTTTACACAAGTGTGTCTAAAGTATCTATGCCTCAGAGTTTCATAAATCTTTCCAAAGGCAAAGGAAATTACATGATTCTTAAAACTGCTTTAAACACACATTTATTTAAATAACAACAACAACAACAAAAAGGATTGAGGCACATACAGAAAGACTGACTTAAAATAAAACGCGTAAGGTTATCCTATGACATGAAATATATATTTAAATATATAATTATGAAACTTTTAGCTGTTTCTGAAAACACTGCCACAAGCTTGAATATGAAAAGGTCACAACAGGATTTGAGAACATTAAGAAAAGAAGTCAAGGAAATCCATCATTGGTCTTATAGCCTATAATCAGGACATCATTACAAGCCAAATGAGCATAATTTGTCACTTTGAAAATTCTCAAGTTGAGAATCAGGTCATTTCAAATACCAATTTTCACAGGGCAAACGGGTCATACAGTCCACCTGGTCTGTGTATTTCTCCCAAAAAACTTTCAAAGCGGTTGGCTCTCTATACATTGTCATTCATTGCTAAAGGATCTTCCTGATGTTTTCTCTCACATGGCCTCCATTTATATATAGCTTTTGCTTTTAAATATAAAGGGAGATTATCTGTAAATGGCTTTTCAGAGCATAGTTTGACAGTTTTTAATAAATATGTAAATATGTCTAACCTTTGATCTAACATTGTCAGTAACAAGACACCCAGATTACCAGCACTCATTTATAACAAGGTAGCAATAATAAATAATTTTATGGAACTTTACATATGCTGAGACTTGTTCAACTTATTCATTCCTTGAAACAGCCCTATTAGGTAGGTACAATTCTTCCACACATTTTACGGATAAGCAAACTAAGGAACCAAGAAATAAGTAAATGAATGGAGGTCACACTGTTGGTAAGGAGTAGGCTTGTTATATAATCTCAGCAAGTCTTGATCTAGAGTCTGTTTTCTTAACTTCCTGCACTAGGTTCCTAATGCACAAAACACACACACACACACACACACACACACACACACACACACACACACACACTGAATTCAGTCAGTAGAAGAGAATCAGGGAGCTTTGTAATCTTAACTAGGAGTGTGGAATTAATCCTGCTCCCAAATGTATTATTAGTATAAATGGTACATTCTTACATCAATAACTACAATACTGAAAAAACAAGGTTCAGGTTCTTAGCATAAAGCAAATTCATTTTTCTCCCATTGTCTCATTTCAAATTTGTTTCGTGGAAAAATTTCTTCTCTTGGCCCTAGATGAAACCTTGTAGGTTGGAGCAAGTAGTGGGAGTGGAGTGTGGATGGGTGGGTAGATGGGTGGGTAGATAAGATAGGCAAACCCTCTTATTTGATATGACAATGTTTGGAGAAGGTCCTGTGGTTTCTAGAGTTAGGAAATATTTGAAACTAATGTATTTGTTCACACACAGTTGTGATGGTATTTGGAGACCTGTCCTCACTTGAGGTAACTTTCCAGCTGTCCTTTGTTCACTTCTTAACACCTAGGAATCCAATGGTCTCTCTCCAGCTTCTGTTTTGTCAGTTTTCATTGCTCAGTTGGATAGAGCCTAAATAGGCCCTCTCCTCCCCAATGCATCTCTTCTGTATGGCCCAAATCTTGTCATTGTTAACACATATGTATTCTTCTACTGGATAACTCTAGAAATCAAGAATGACTGCAATTTAGCAACTACTTCCTCTATTCCATCACCAATATAACCCCTCTTGCCCATCTCTCTCCTACAGAATATTCAGAGACTAGGTAGACACCATTTTTCAGTGTTCCTCTGATTGCCAGGGACACATCTCTGAGTGGTCCCATAAAGGCTGATCAGAGAAGACAGGAGCACCAACTTGCATTTTGGCCTTTGGCACAGAAAGGAGTAAATCCCTAGCAGTTTTCTGTAAAGAAATGTACTTCAAAAATACCTTTTCCATTGCAACATCAAAGAATTCATCAATTTTATATCCTTTCGTGAGTGAGGATTCAATAGTAATTCAAAAGTAACCAGGTTTAAAATAACTGTTTTTGAAAATGTGAATCCTGTTCAACTTTGGTTTATGATACCATTTAAATCTTGGGACTGCAGTCAAGTCTGAAAACTTAACATTCAATTACTAATCCTTGACATCCTTAATATTTAAATCTTATCTAGAAGTAGCTTTTCTTAAATTTTCATTATTAACTGCAAAGCCACTCTGTAAGAGATGATCCATTTTTATTATTTTTATTTTTCATTATATATTGAAAGTCACCTTTAAAAAATTTTTGCTACTCAAATAGGGACCAACTGAGCCAACTTTTAAGAACCAAGTGGTTTTAAAACCCCCGATTTGGTTTCAGAAGACAGCAAGTTTCTGACTGTTTCCTTTGGGATTAAAAGACAACCCCCAAACCCAAAGAACTTTAATATCTCATTTGTAAAATAAAGGAGTGGGATTAGATAAACACTGAAGTTTTATCGGGTCTAATGTTGTATAACCTAAAATGCACATGTGTTCTACCGAAGGCTTGGGATCTCTGGAGGTTTCTTATAAGTTTCTGGGCTGGTTTCCAAGACACCTGCCCCATTTTAATCAGTCCTCCTTTTTATACTTTGTGTGCCAGGGGACTCTAAATAAAATTGCACTTGATAAAAAGGTTCTGTAGTTTGAAGGTTTACATTTGTTTTTGACTACTGCTCAAGGCACAGTGAATTCATCTAGTTTTCATATGCTGTTGTTTTTTATATGGACTAAACTATTCACCATTGGACAGAACGTTTCATCTCCTTTGACGTGTCTCTTTGTGATCCATGGCACCCACGCAGGCAATCAGCCCTGCCCTTTCCTGCAATCCACTGGCTTTGTTTACTTTCGCCATTGGCAAAGAGCACGAATGTGGGTACTGCTTCCTGGCTAGAAAACCCAAGAGCCCTTATGAAGTTATTTATCAAACACTTATTTTAATCCAGCATTTTGCTGATTGTTAATGGAGCATCTCTAGTCAGAATTATATCCAGCTTTATTTTAATAAGAGCTTCCTTTAGAGATAAACACCATGAAATGAGATTTCTCGGGTTTTTTTTTTCAAAAGCACAGCCAATTTTAGAAATATTTCAATCTTCCATATGAAACAACTCATTTTTATTTTAAAGTGCATTTGTTAAAGAACTCTAGTGGTTAGTAATTATATCTTTATACCATCATTGAACATGAAGAACGATTATCTCCAAACTCTGTTCTGATTTCCCTGCACCATTGAATATTTGCTAAAACCACAAGTATTTATTATCTATTAACAGCTATACTGACCAATATTTGAGGAGTTATTCCCTTCATATTTTACTTTTGTTCATTATAACTTTAGTACTCAATTTCCAGTCCTTTTTGTGCTTCTTTTGAACTCTGTAAAGTACACAGATGTTGGAAAGTAAATGAATATACTCCATATTTGTCAAAGTATTTATTCTTACTAACCCAGTGAATATTATGTGTAGCACATGCATTTATTTTAGTTGTAATACTGTCTAGAAATACATTTTTACAAAGTTTGAAGTATAGAATTTCACAGATATTATCTATCTGACCATGGTGACATAATCTACCCTTTTGATTTCAACTCTCATGACAATTTGAGGTGTTATCTCACTAATGTGCTCAGTCACCAGGGAGACAAGTTTAATGAACACCCAAGACACAACAATTATACAAAGTCATATGGCGTAATCCCAAGGAAGGGATAAAGTTTTAATAACTAGAACCACTTGTGTCATTACCTTCTATTTGCTTGGTTTATGTCATATAATAGCTATATTTTGACCGAAAAATTGATTTAGTCCTTCACTCTATAATGACATCATTAAAAAATAAAGAAAAAAGAACGAAAAAAATAAGTTCTCCTTTCAAAGCCCTTCATGATCCAAAGTGTACTTATTACTAAGGATGAATGTTTGTGTATAATCAAGATTTATGTTCAACTAATAATACTTTTCACATAATAATCTTATATTTATTTTCAAAGTATATTCAAAATTCTTACAATATAATTTCTTAAAGTTCACTTTTATTGTATTTTTTGTATAGCTAGAAAACAGGATAAAATGAATTATTGCCACTAAAGTAAATAATTTCTTATATATTAGTGGTATGAGATACCATGGTCTTATGTATTTTTTTTAATTTGTGAAGTTGAAATTATTTCTAAAATTGTGAATTTAATGGATGTCATACAACTCAAAAAAAAAACCCTTATTTTTTTTTCTTTTATTTTGCTGAATTGGACCAATTTCAAATATAATCTTGAAATGTTTTTTTAACAGTGATCATGTTCTGTAAACTCCTGGCCAATCTGGGCACACATATCAAGTTAATTAGAGAAAGAGACAAAAAAATTAGAAGATACAGATTCTGGTCCTTACGCAAACAACTATTACCCTTGTGACCTCTGGAAAGTCATTTAACCCATCTGGGTCCTAATTCACTTCTCTTTATAATGGGATTATAATAACTTATTTTTCCTACTCTTTATAGTTTCCCTAAAAACAATACAATTGAGGATAATAAGATAAAAAAAATAGTAAACACATGGAAAACTATAAATTATTAAACTTGTGGAGTACAGTATTTACTGTTTTGTGTAGGAGTCCTTAGAGTACAGCATTCGCAGACCTGTATAAAAATGTAATCAGTTTTAATAGATGCAAACTCACAAAAACATAATCTATATGATCACTGATGTTTAACCATGACTAATAGAAATGCTTCTTCATTTTCAGGGCAATTAATAATAAATTATACCCCTCCCACCCCATCGTGCAGAATTACTCAGCCTGGTCTTTTCCAGACTGACAGGGATTAATATTAGGAAAATCATTTACAAATGTTGTCCATATGTGCAGCATTGGTGGTATCATGGTGAGCACAACTCCCTTCCAAATAGTGTCCATATAGCTTTGCTAATAAAAAAATGTTGCCAGTACTTTAAAAGTAGTAAATGTCTGCAAACTTTTCTTTTTTTAAAAATTTTTTAATGTTTATTTATCTTTTTTGAGAGAGAGAGAGAGAGAGAGAGAGAGAGGCAGAACGTGAGCAGGGGAGGGGCAGAGAGAGGAAGACACAGAATCTGAAGCAGGCTCCAGGCTCCGAGCTGTCAGCACACAGCCCGACACAGGGCTGGAACTCACAGACCGCGAGACCATGACCTGAGTCTAAGTCAGAAGCTTAACCTACTGAGCCACCCAGGTGCCCCTGTCTGCAAACTTTTCTTAAAGATACAGTGAATTCTTCTTAATGGTATTTAAATTTTATTTTTAGAATGTCATTTAAGTGAGTAATTCACGCACACACACATGCACACACATACATTCTCTCTGTCTCTCTCTGTCTCTCTCTCTCTCCCTCCCTCCCTCTTTTCCTCCCCCCCTCTCTTCCTTTTCCCTTTTTTCTTCTAAGAATGTTACGCTTCCAAATCCTAAAAATACATTGAAATAAATTACAATACAAGAACTATTGTAAATTTGAGACAATAAAAATAGTTGAATTTCCAGAAAGGCTTTGAAACAAGAAGTTTCTAATCATAATATTATTTATGTGCATAATTATTACACTTAAGAATCTCTTAAAAATTGTCATTTATTCTTTAAAAATTACTTTTAAATGATACTATGTCTTTATAATGCTGTCACGTGTCTCTTTAAAAAAGACAGTATGTTTTACTAAGAATTGTTCATTCCTGGGACAATTCTGCAGACAAGACATATAAATAAGAAATAGGTAATTCTGTCATACATAAAAAGCAAGTAATACTCTGCAACTTGAATTAATTAGCATGATTTATCCCTTTAAAGAATAGTGATAATAAGACCACATTTAAAAATCAGGAATACATCTATTTTCTTATAATTTCTAAATTTTAGTAATCTTAATTTCCATGTACTACTTTTTAATATCATGATTATGTAATATAAAAGCTATCTTAAAACTATCTAAATTAGTTACTAAGTAGACAATAAAATTGAAATAAAAGCACTAGAATTTCCCCAATGAAACTTATTTTCCTTGTTTTTTATAATTCACAATGAATTCCAAAACAACATTTTTCTCACTTGCCAACCACCTGAATTCTCACTTTTGAACCTTTTAAATACACACACACACACACACACACACACACACACACACGTAGTTTTTTCTCCCTAGAGATTAGTTTAAACCTCATTTAGCATGTACATATGACATGTAAGTTGAAAAGTTTAAAAAGCCTTTTAGAAAAAGTAGGATAATGGTATACTTAGAATAAATCCCACCAGGTCTCTTGCTGGGTTATACAAAGGACTAAACCTCTTGTTGACTATGATAGTATTAGCTCAAATATCACAAATATAAAAGTAAGGGAGTAGTTGATTTTTGACCTGTGAACTACTGATGGTTTAGAACACCTACAAACACATTTTGCTCTTACAATAACTTCAAATTCTGTATGTTGTACTCTAAATTATTTTTTTAATGTTTTTATTTATTTTTGAGACAGAGAGAGACAGAGCATGAGCAGGGGAGGGGCAGAGAGAGAGGGAGACACAGAATCTGAAGCAGGCTCCAGGTTCTGAGCTGTCAGCACAGAGCCCGACTCGGGGCTCGAACTCACAGACCGTGAGATCATGACCTGAGCCGAAGTCAGATGCTTAACCGACTGAGCCACCCAGCTGCCCCTACTCTAAGTTATTTTTGAGAAAATGCTGAAAAAAGAAAAATAAAAAGGGAAACAGCTATCCTTATATTTTGGTATTTTTAAGGTTGCAGCTCAGGTTCTGGCAAAATTTGGAATGTTTCTTTTAACATTTTCTTAAAGAAGGACAGACATAGCGAGAAACACACACGTTGTAAAGTACATCTTGATGAATCTTCACAACTGAGAATAACTAGAGTCTGCATCAAGGAAG